>NW_015648510.1:398295-398599 GCF_001515625.1 Sinocyclocheilus rhinocerous
ATATTCAAGAAAATGCCACCAGACTCATCAGAAAGCGCTTCATAGTGCATCAGAACAATGACCCAAAACACCCTGCCAGTTCAGTCAAGGACTTAATCAGGGCAAAAAAAAAAGTAAAGTCTTAGATTTCCAAGTCAATACCCAGATTTAAGTCTGACTGAACATGAATTTCACCAGCTGAAGAGGAGACTAAACGCATAAACTCCCCAAAACAAGCAACAGTTGGAACTGGCTGCATTAAAGGCTGGGAAAAGCATTTCCAAGGATGAGACCAAGAGGCTGGTGATGTCTATGGGACGCAGAC
>NW_015648510.1:400896-403604 GCF_001515625.1 Sinocyclocheilus rhinocerous
CACGCAAGAGATCTGCAACTGAATAATAGCTTTTAATCTTTTACATCTGCCTTAAGTTCAACTGTCCCAATACTTATGCTAACATCAGATAGTGTGATGAACTCTAAAAGTGCTGTCCTTTTTATTTGGTGTTGAAACAGCTAATAATAAAATGTGACATTCTGTAGTTTTGTTTCATATTCATCTTTTAATCCTATTTGCAAATGTCTTGACTCCAAAGCAAACAGAGCAATTTTGTCTTTATTTTTGTATTATTTTTTTTTAAGTTAGACATTTGTAATGATGAATTTGCAATTTAGTACATTTAAAATAAATTAAGGTTACACTTTCTTTTAAGGTCTCCTTGTTACAGTGTAATTATACATTTAAGTACTGAGTAAGTAAGGGTTAATCAACGGCTAGCCGTGCATTAAAGGATTTTAAATGCACGACGTTGAGGCAAAGAACCGCCCGACGCGAAGTGCATTTAAAATCCTTTAATGCATGGCTAGCCTTTGATTATACCGCTTATTCCATGGTCATTTGCCAAGTTATAGACAAGTTAAAACTAGTATTTCTAGTATTTCGAATGGGTAAAAATTAGTTATTTTCATCAGTTATGGCACGTTAGCTCTAGCATTCTGCCCGCTTCAAATCAGACATAGAGATGAAATAGTGCGGTAAGATCACATTTATTTGAATGAATTATGCATGTATTTCAATTAATTATCGATCGAGAGAGAGAGAGAGAGAGAGATGACAGTTGTGTGTACCTGCGTGCTGCATCTGCGCGTCTCTCTCTACAAACAATTAGGTACTTAGCCATTTTACCATCGTTGTTGAGGAATATAATGTAGCGATCTAGTATCTAGGCTATTTTATTAATAAAAATCGTGGGGAAGCGTTAACAACAAGTTCATGTGCGATCTGCGATCTCCGACTCTCGCTCTCTCTCTCTGTGTGTGTGTGTGTGTGGGTTTGTGTGCATCAATTAAAGCAGTGCATTAATATAGAACGGTGATTAAACTGACTTGGAACTACCTGTGCATTAAATGGTTTTACTGCATACCTGCCAGCCAATCAGAATCCAGTATTCAGACAGACCATGGAATAATACTAATTAACTACAAGTACTTACTATATGGTTAGGGTTAGGAATAGGGTTTGGCTTAGGGTTACTTGCTTGTAATTATGCATAATTAAATGTTACTATAATAGTAAGTACATGTAATGTGTAACAAGGACACCTTAAGATAAAGTGTTCATATTTTAACTTTATATGTATTAAATAACAGTAAGTCAATGGCTACCGTCAACTGTTTGGTTACCAACATATACCATGGTACTGAAAGATTACCATACATCCCATAATATTTATGCCCAGGGTACTGAGTGAATCAAGAAATTAAGTGTTTCATATGAGAACAAAAGCAGGTGGTTGTAGTGGTGAGGTTAAAAAATAAGAGACCTTGATAACACAGGCAAAAAGAAAATCATTTCAGAGGTGGAGAAAGTTATTACATTTTGATAAAAGAAAAAAAAAACTATTTTGGATAATATGCACCAAAGATACATTGAGATTAAGGAAGAAAATAATGTGAATTGAGAAAGTAATTTAGGTCAGTTGATTTCATACTAAGAAGCCCATTTTAATGACAAATGAATCATTGATGTTCAGTTTGTGGTGTTGGTGGATTGGCTCACATTAACTGGCTGTCCTCATCATACGCAAGAACCTGCGTGACATCCCAGTCTCCTGATGTGATGGACTGCAGGGTATCTGTGCTGCTGTTGGGCTTTATGAAGAAAACATATTCAACAGACATCAATCATAATGGAACACAGTGTTGTGAATAATAGAATATTACGCTCATCAATACAATATTTAAACAAATCGAAAAGAATGTGTGTCATTTTACAAATAGAGAAGGTAGAGCATGTTTGAAGAAATTACTAAAGTAAAGGCTTAAAACTAATCAATTAAATGCTGTTTAACTGTAGAAATGTGATTAGTTATCACAAAATAAATTGGCTAAGGAAAATGAAGGAACTTGTTTGAATGAATCATATTTGTTATTAAAATTAATCTCTTTGCTTTGGAGTACTTAGAGATGTGCTATGCCAAAATATTGCCATTTAATTAACATTATTGACAGAAAATCTTTCACTATGAACTAGTGTTATATGAAAAAGCTACAAAATTCTCAATTCGTATTTTACCAAAAAAAATTACAACACACTGGTTAAAAGCAACATGCAGGTAACCATTTTCATGAATTAAAATGTATTTTATTCTGGCAGACATAGTTTTAATTTCTCGTAAGGTTTATACATCTAAAATATTGTAATGTAATGGTGGGTAGAAAAAAACACACAATTGAAACTAAGTATATTAGTTTCAATATTTCTAAGATATTTTTTTTTTTTTTAATTGTATGTTTTGACTGGGTTATTTTCTGTTCAAAGACTCTTATTTTGATGTTCTTTTCATCTTGTTGTTTCTGTGTTAATTTTCCTGTGTTTAATTCCTGTTTTTGTTTCCAAGGATGTTCTCATTAGTTAGTCATGAGGGCCTTTCGCACCGCGGGAACCTTTTCATAGTACCAGAACTAATTGTGGAACTACCCACTTTTTGGCGTTTTCGCACCGCCGGAACTGGGTGCGATTTTAGTACCGGACTGCCTTTTTCAAGAACCAAATTAGCTCCTACTCCGGAGCAGGGTCTAACC
>NW_015648510.1:403676-409026 GCF_001515625.1 Sinocyclocheilus rhinocerous
AAAAAACTCCCCTCCACTCATATTATACTCCATCTTCCTGTTGTTAATGTTGTTCTTCTTTGTTTACATTGTTGAACGCCGCGCACAAATGACGTCGCTGTCGACCGGCTTACGTCACTTCTTAGTACACACTGTCGGTGCGAATGCAACCCTTTAAATAGTACTGGGAAATAGTTCGCGCAAAATCATCCCAGTACTTTAGTACTGTACATTTAGTTCTGGAACTAAAGCGGTGCGAAAGGCCCTATTTATTCAACCATTTCTAGTCTAGTTCTAGTTCTCATTAAGACCTGTGTTTAACAGTAGTTCAGTGTTTGTCCTTTCTTGTCTTTATCTTGGTTGTTTCTCCTGTGTCTGAGTGCTTTGTTTTTTTGGAATTGTGCAATAAAGATACTGCTCTAAACTCACCTGTCATGAACCATCCATGACAATTCCTTTATATATGAAAATACGTATTTGCCTTTTATCAAAAAGTTTAAAAACACCCAATTGCTGAAGCTTGTACCTGTGAGATGGACATGGAGATGTGGAAGAACTTCCCTCTTCCTCCCTGTGGGATTGCTCTGGTGAAGAACAGCCTCAGACCGTCTTTAGAGAACAGCGGCTCTTCATCCTGTTTGAGAAATGTAACTAAACGATCATTACCGCCACACCAGCACCATCATTACTGTCAACATCGTGAGGTTCTCCTCCCATGGCAGTGTTTCATCATTTGGTTTGCCCTGCAGAGTTTTATAATCACTGAATTATAAGACCTGCGGGAGCACTAGAGAATGTGTCCGCAGCACAGAGCGGTCGTATTTCTCCAAGCAACACCAAAAATATTAAAACCATAACAACATATATTAGAATGTGAATTATTATGATAATGCAGCGCATATGTAGTAGTGAGTCTGAGCCCTCAGGCTTATTTCTGCAGGAGCCGTACGATCCTTTATTCATGTTATTGCAAAACATTTCATACGGCCACTTCCTCCCTCTGGCAAAAAAAGCCATGAAAAACTAATCAGGAAAAACAATATCAGCTCAAGCACAGTACTGTGGGGAATGTGATAAGACAAACAACATCAAACGTCCTCGACTATTCAAAGCTGTTACCGTTGACAAACACTGACATGGCACATCTCATTATTTATTTCTTTATTTTTGCCCTTGTCTGGGCGGAGGAAGTTAATGCTCACCTGTCTGTGCAGCCACCCCTCACTTTCATCCTCATGTTTCTGAAAAAAAAAACAACAACAACAACAGAAAATCACATGAAAAAAAATGCAGTGAAACATCACAAGAGTGCAGAATCTAGTTTTTGGCTCATTTCGTCCAATTTACTGAAAACTGTGAGCGGCTTCTACCCTCTGCGCACACCTAGGAAATATATGATTCCACCAAATCAGCTTATCTTCGGAAAATGGCACAGCTTTTTACTAAGATACATTCATATGTGATATGATCTGAAAGCAAGAAAATTACACTTACAATTATCTTTTTTTTTTTTTGTTTACATTTATTTATTTTAGAACTTTAGTAATTAGAACTAAAATGTGGTAACTATGTATATGAACAAAAATGTACGACTGCATATTTGGCATACTGACAGAACTTAAGCTTAATGCTTAAGACATCGTTGGCCATTTAGTGTTTCTGTTTAAAAAGATACTTTAAAAATTAAAAATGACTAAATTAATAATACTGATAAGATACTACTACTACTAATTCTACTACTAATAAAATACTAAAGTCTGATGAGCTGCTGAGTAATGAATATTTAATTATGTTGTCTGCATTCACTCTAACTTATTTGCTGAAATCAAAGGGTAATAGGTGGGCGATAGCCAATGAGATTGCTGCTTGTGCATTAGCTCCACCCACTACCGAAGGAACTAGCAAAGAAACTAGGCTTCTGCTTGTTCTTAAAAGCTTAAAAGCTGATAATTCCAAACGAACTCATGTCATTTTGACAAGAATATATATATATCCCTCCGAGAGTTGTCATGACAGAAATATACATATATGAGGAAAAAAGAGTACCATAGCAATGATGAGTCAAGTGCCTTTGCAGAGCGCATCTATTGATACGAATAGCAACAGTGCACTTTAAAGACAGAGAGTAAAAATTATACGCTCAGTCAGAGTGTTCAAGTGATCTGCAAAACTTCTAAATCTAACAATTTATTAGCAAATGGTTAATGATAGTGATTTACTTGTTTATGTGATTAACTTGCATTTTAGAGGGTTGGGCTTTTTTTAACGAAACAAAACAGTAACACCACAGTGGAGTAAGCAATCAACAATACTGTGACCTGGCAACCTCCATTGATTAAAGCACTGTTCATGTGAATGCACGTCATTGGTTTTAAAAAAGGAAAATAATAAACCTATGCTGGGAAACGGTCGCTTCATTGTACCACACATTTCCACCTTCCTTGTGGAGTGTGAAATGCCCTTTACAGTGCACTTTGGAATATCCTTCTCAAATCCAGGCATACCTTGGTGCAGACACCCGTTGTGGCCACACAGAGGGTCAGGATGGAGATATTCTGGGCTCGGTTCAACCAGTTTACAGCCAGTTTCGTGCTTGTTGCCCACTTCACCATCGTCACATAGCACTCACTGTAATACAGATAAGAAATTAGCAGAAATGTCTTCTGGCAGAATCACTACATCCAATCACTAGGTTTGAAATGAATCTTTAAAATGTCTTCGAAGACTTTAAATGCCCATCCGACAAATTAGGTATATATTTATTAAATTTTCTGGCTCTTAAAAGGAACTCTTAAAAACTG
The DNA here is from genome assembly GCF_001515625.1 of Sinocyclocheilus rhinocerous. Classification (NCBI taxonomy): domain Eukaryota; kingdom Metazoa; phylum Chordata; class Actinopteri; order Cypriniformes; family Cyprinidae; genus Sinocyclocheilus; species Sinocyclocheilus rhinocerous. Next base: position 406,457 of record NW_015648510.1, read on the forward strand.
GCTTTTAAAGGGAATGGGAGATGAGACTCTGATTGGTGTGTTGCACGTTATGCCCAAAACACACCCATTACTCATTAAGAGAATAAGGACAACCCTTTTAGACCATGTGCCGGGTGCGTCAACCGTTTTTCCCGTCATTAAACTAGCAAAAGTGGATTTGGACATGCCCTAAGTGCACCATGCGCTTTAGACCTTGCGCTTAGATCGTTAAAATAGGGCCCCATGAGCGCACAAATGGGCGCAAATGCATTTGCGGTTTAAACAAGGTTGCGCAGGACGTGAAAATGATAACTGCGTCAGGCTGAAACTAGCAGAAAACAGTTGCGTCGCGCATGGCGCTGCATTGCGCCGGATGTATGATAGGGCCCTAAGACTAATTTAAAAGACTAAGACTAAATAAAAAATGGCTGACAAAAAAATAAAAAATAAATAAATAAATAAAATAACACTAGTACAGTCAGCCCACCCTATTCTTTGGTCCTCCGGTCTTCTCATCTCAACGGTGTGCAGAGGGCCATTGAGATTCACCACATAAAGAGAGATGATAGGGTTTTCCTCTCCTGCCTGGAAGAAAAACGTTCAAGCATAACATATTATCATCTTCAGCACTATATCCTCATGTTTATGGCCGTGCATAATCTTTACCTTGGGGTAATGGTATTGTCTTGCTGTAGGGTAGATGGAGCCGGTGAACATGGGGATCTCCATTTTGGGCACCAGCGTGTCGTTGATGGTCGCATACGCGAGCCTGGCCCCATCCGGAGACCACCAGTGTGCGATGTGGGACTTAAAGATCTCCGCTGTGCAAGAAAGATTCAGGAGTTTCACTCAGTCATATTTCACAGCGGTTCAATCACTCGAATAATTGCAGGAATAGTAAAAAGTAATCATCCATAACACAGGGTCTCTCAGGTCTCATTCCAGCTACATCCACACACACACACACACACACACACTCAGATTTCCCATCTTCATTCGGATACAGCCGATGCACCTGGCCGCAGTTAAGAGGATTTCTCCGTAACCACCTGTTTCTGTATGAATCTCTGCTTCCCTCACACAGAGGCAGCGTGGAAGTTTCTGGCCCATAAATCACGGGGTGGACTGTAATCTCAGCGGGCCGGCGAGAGTGAGTGCCGGCCCTCTCCATCAAGTGCCCCTTCTCTTCTACAATCTCAGGGAAAAAAGCAATTTCTGGATGCCACCAAAGGCTGCGGAAATAGGGTCTGACCCCTCTTCCTGTGCTCAAATGGGCAGGAAGTCGCATGTTCAGCAGAGTTCTGCTCACTTCATCACAGAAGAGAGTGAGTGAACGAATGTGCTCAGAGAGCTTATGTTGACATCTGAAGATTTTGACAGTTATTAATAGTTGTTAGACAATGTTTATATATTTCCATTTTTGTTTTTGAGTTAATATGAATATGTTATGGTAATATATACGGTTTGTGGTCAGTAAGTTTTTGTTTTTTTTGATCGAAATTTATACTTTTATCTAGCAAGGTTGCATTAAATTCATAAAGACATTATGATGTTAGACTTCTATTTCAAATAAATGCTGTTCTTTTGAACTTTCTATTCATCAAAGAATCCAGAAAAAAATAAACAAAGTAACAAAAATAGTTCAACATTGTAATAATAATAATACTAATAATAATATTTTCTGGAGCAGAAAATCAGCATATTAGAATGATTTCTGAAGGATCATGTGATACTGAAGACTGGGTTATGATGCTGAAATCTCAGCTTTGTATCATAGGAATAAATTACATTTTTAAATATATTGAAATAGAAAATAGTTATTTAAAATTGTAGTAATAATGTCAAAACAGAAAACACTTATTTTAAAACTATATTTCACAATATTACTGTTTTTTAATCAAATAAATGCAGCCTTTGTGAACATAAAACTTCCTTCAAAATATTATAAAATCTTACAGAGCATAGTAGTGTTTATTAGCCTCCGCTTCGCATCAGGCGGTTATTTGCCTCCATGTCGTGCATTTAAAATCCTTTAATGCACGGCTAGTCGTTGATTATCCCGCTTATTCCATGGTCATTTGCCAAGTTATAGACAAGTTAAAACTAGTATTGCTCTTTGCAGCGCAATATTTGACCGAATGGGTAAAAATGACAGTTATTTTCGTCAGTTATGGCACGTTAGCTCTAGCATTCTGCCCGCTTTAAATCAGACACAGAGATGAAATAGTGCGGTAAGACCACATTTATTTGAATGAATTATAGCATGTATTTCAATGAATTATCGATCGATCGTTTGAGAGAGAGACAGAGAGAGATGACAGTAGTGTGTACCTGCGTGCTGCGTCTGCGCATGGTTGCTGGGGAATATAATGTAGCGATCTAGTATCTAGGCTATTTTATTAATAAAAATCGTATCAATTAATTATCGATCGATCGATCGATCGAGAGAGAGAGAGAGAGAGAGAGATGACAGTTGTCTCTCTACAAACAGTTACTTCAGAAACAGCCATTTTACCATCGTTGCTGAGGAATATAATGTAGCGATCTAGTATCTAGGCTATTTTATTAATGAAAATCACGGGGAAGCGTTG
>NW_015648510.1:409332-426278 GCF_001515625.1 Sinocyclocheilus rhinocerous
TGTGTGTGCGTGTGTGTGTGCAGCGCAATCTGCGATCTCACACACACACTCTCTCTCTCTCTCTCTGTGTGTGTGTGTGTGTGTGTGTGTGCGTGTGATGTGTGTGGGTTTGTGTGCATCAATTAAAGCAGTGCATTGATATAGAACGGTGATTAAACTCACTTGGAACTACCTGTGCATTAAACGGTTTTACTGCATACCCTCCAGCCAATCAGAATCCAGTATTCAGACAGACCATGGAATAATGATATATAATGCAATAACACTCATTTCATCAAGAATTTCACAAATTCAAATCATTTCGGATTTGTGGTTGTGAATTACACTGTTTTCTACATGTTTGCCAATTTGAATGAAAATGAAGAATGAAAAAGTTTACCTGAAATGAGTGTGTGTTTTGATATAAATATGATTTTGAATTTGAAGTAAATCTCATTTTCACAAATTCATGTACAATTACACCATGTACAAATTTAAAAGGCATTTTCTATTAGTGTTAACATGCGTCACTTTTTCTAATTGACATTAATTTATATAGACTGTGTATTACAGTTGTGTATTTTCAAACTACTTTTATTTGTAGCAGACATTTGGGAAATATTACATTTGTTTTAATATTGCATACTGTAAATTCACAAGCCACAAAACTCTTCCTTGCTCAATTCATTCTAAAAAATGTTGACTTTTCAGATAACACTTTAGTATAGGGACCAATTCTCACTATTAAGTTGCTTATTAGCATGCCTATTATTAACATATTGGCGGTTTATTAATACTTTAGCACATATTCTGCATGACCATAATCTACATCCCTAATTCTTCCCAATATTTAAACTTAACAACTACCTTACTAACTATTAATAAGCAGCAAATTAGGAGTTTATTGAGACAAAAGTCATATTCAATGGTTTGTTAATAGCAAGATTTGGACCTTAAAATAAAGTGTGACCACTTTTCAGTCAGTAAGAAGGCTTCTTAGAAGTAACAAGACATAACAACACATCCGGATCCTTGTTTGCTCAACATCTTGCCTAAAGAGATGCCTGCATTTGGTTAACATCTAGATGTATACTTCACTGCCAATATTATCCCACAATCCTGTTATGGGTCCATATACAGTAGCTTTGAAAACATTTTGATTCACATGTTTGAGTGAGCTAGCCATTTAATGTCACTGAGGACAATAACTGCATCAGAATGCAGCACAGATGTATCCTTCACTGCCAATGATATCCCACAATCCTGTGCATTTCGAGTCACGGGTCCATATGCAATAGCTTGGAAAACATTTTGATTCACATTTTTTGGTTGAACTAGCTCCTTAATGCCATTGAGGACAATAACTGCCTCAGCGGCTGAGAGTTTCAATAACGTATTTCAATGCCTAGAGAGCATGATGTGGATATTTTAGAGAAAATGCTTGTGACTATCATGGGAGCTTTTCAATGAATCTGATCATTACAGAGATGCTGACTTGTGGATGAACCAAACCAAGCCTGCCGCAGACATCTCTGTGCAAAACAGCAAAAATGGCTCTCATTAGGCGTAAGATGTCAGAAACCCTGCAAACACGTCTCTCTCATTGCTGTTTTCTGTGTCTTTCTGTGTCCTTTTTTCTGCCAAACACACACTCACACTCTCAGTAGTGAGCCAGGAAGCTTGTTGGGCTGTTGATTGCTCACACAGGGAGGTTTAATGGCAGAGCTGAATGATGGATGAAACAGGAGTGTGTGTTTTGAGAGCTGGAGGACAGTAAAGCCGTGTCTAGCACACACACACAGTCCTCTCACACTTGTCCTTCTTTAATCAGAGGACACAGCTGTGGAATAGGGGGAAAATGAGCTGATAGTTTAGGCTATAAAACTTTACTGTTTAAACCCAGCATTTCCATTATCCATTTTTCCTCCCATTATCCAAAACAACAACAACAACATCTACTAAACCTGGTAAACGTTTTAGTATTGCAGTGAATGTGAATGCAGTGACACATTTTGACTTTATTTCTTGCAATTTTTTCCTCAGAATTGCAAGTTTATAACATAGAATTCGGTCACACTTTATATTAAGGTGCAATTCTTGCTATTAACAAACCATTAACTATGACTTTGCCTCAATAAACTCCTACAGTAATTTGCTGCTTATTAATAGTTAGTAAGGTAGTTAAGTTTAGGTATTTTTAGGATTAAGGATGTAGAATATGGTCATGCAGAATATGTGTTACCTAGAATTCTGATGGTATTTCTCACAATTACAAATCTTGCAATTTTGAGTTAGCGTCCTGCAATTCTGACTATTTTTCTCAAAATTGCAAATTTGCATCTCACAATTCATCTTTCTCAGAATTGTGTGCTTATAGCTAACTATTTTGAGTTAACATCTCACAATTCTGATTATTTTTCTCAAAAATACAAGTTTACTGTCACAGTGTCTGGTTGTTGCGCCCTGGACTGACCACTTGATGGCGCTCTCCCCTTTCACTGTTACTTGTCATAAACTCCATTTCCCATAGTTCTTTGCCCGGTTCTTTTCATTACTGATTATCATCCCCACTGAGAAGCGGAGGGCGTGAAATGGGAGAGCGCCATCAAGTGGCCAGTCCAGGGCACAACAACCAGACACTGTGACATTTACATCTCGCAATTTGGACTTTCTCAGAATTGTGAGTTTATAATAGTTTCTATGCACTTCTGAGTTCTAAAGTCTTCTGTGTTCTTGCACTTCTGAGAACATCTCAAATTTCGGACAGTTTTTTTAATTGTAAGTTTACGAACTTTCTTAGAACTGCGAGTTTATAAAACAGTTCTGCCATTTTGGAGAGTATCCGCTGAACGTAAACAATGTATGCTGTTCTGTGTCAGCAGCACCATGTACGTTGTTTACGTTCAGATCAAAGCACGTGCATACATTGTGATACTCTCCAAAATGGCGCCAGGGTGACGCGGAGGAGACGAAATGTTGAATAAATTCGTTATTTTTGTTTTCTTTGCACACAAAAAGTATTCTCGTAGCTTCGTAAAATTACGGTTGAACCACTGTCTATGGGAGGGTCAGAAAGCTCTCAGATTTCATCAAAAAATCTTAATTTGTGTTCTGAAGTTGAACGAAGGTCCTACAGGTTTGGAACGACATGAGGGTGAGTAATTAAAGGTGCAGTAGGAGATCTTGGAAAATGCTAACTTTAGCCTGATAGCACTGAAAGCGAAAGTCCCATCCTCCCTGCAATCGCCGTCCAAAGCCATGCCCCCTGAACGCATTTACGCTCACAGACCAGAGACAACATTACTACAATAGGTTACATCAGCGGTTCCCAATTCCAGCCCATGTTCCGAAGTGAAGTAAACTTCAACGGATTTCCCCCGCTCAGGGAGTAGGGAGCAATGAACACTGTGTAGGGATCATATCGATCGGAACACAGTTCATGCACGTAGCTCACTTCTAACGAGCTGGCGCGAGGACTGGATTAACCGCTGGGCTACATCATGTGTCATTCACCGGTGAGAAATCTTTAAAAGTACTACAATACCAGGAAGGAAGATCGGGTTGTTGATGTTTGCCTGCCATTCTCGCTCTGTCTGCACAGCGTGCGTGAACTCGCTGATGACGTATCCTGTCTGCGCGACAGGATGATAATACATACGTTGACAGGCAGGTAGGAAAGCCAATTAAAACGCTTGGACCGAGCGTTTTGATTGGACGAACATTTCTTGATCCTACGAATTCCCCAGAATATATAAATACAGACAAATAAATTTAGACCACTTAACTTAATGATTGCTATCGGGATGTGAAGAGACTTTCAACCAGCATAACAAAAAAATGTTTCTGAAGACAATCACCTATTGCACCTTTAATGACAGAATTTTCAATTTTGGGTGAACTATCCCTTTAAATATTCACTTATTCATAATACACCAATTCACTTTTCTTTCTTTTTTTTCCTCTCTGGGTGTGAATATGTCTCTTAGATTGCAAAAGCTGTTGTCTTGCCCTTTTCCCCTGGACACCCACTTCAGTTAAATATACTCAGACAATCTACAAATAGAGTACATATGTCCTCTTTAGAGTCTGCTGATTTCTGCTTTACATTGATCATACTGCAGCAATGAGAGATCAATCAAACAGGTCCATTGTTCACGTTCCACACGTCAGCACACGTCTTTCTATGTCTGTAAGCAGCACATTTCTAAGATTCTCATTTAAATTCAAAAGAGCCCTAACAAACATGACTTTAGCATTGTTCTTCACCTTCATTGGATTCATCAGGGTAATAACAGGCTTCTAACAAGCCATTAGCAACTTAATTAGCTGGAGTTCATTGAGAAGATAATTCAATGAGGGTGAAGGCCTGTGGAGGTCTGATCAGCTCCGCTAGCGCATGCGAACACAATCACTCAACTAAAGCCATTCGTCATTTCAAACGCTACTACATGTTAGTGCAGTATTTCTGGTTTGGCTTCTTTTAAAAAAGAAACATAGCGTTCTTTCATAAAGAAATATTTAACAACTTGCATTCTGCAAAATCCAAACTTGTAGGCTGTTAAATAATTTAGCAATAATTTAAAAAAAGAAGCACTGCCAATTTTAATTTATTTCAAGTTTGAGCAATTTTGTTATGTACTTTTATAGTTTTTATTAGTTTTTAATTATATTTAGCTTTGACTTATTTTTATATCAGTTTTAGTTATTTACTACCTTAACTTATTTTATTTCACTTAGCCGCCAAGCCAACATTTGTATTTTTATTTATGTTTTTCTTTATTTCAGTTAACAAAAAATAAATAAAAAATCATTGTTTTATTTTAATACCAAATTCTTAAAATACAATAATTTTAGTTTAACTACTCAGAAAATGTAGGCATTTGAGGATTAGCTTCTGTTCCTTATATTAATGAATTACCATTTCAGTGTAAATGTGGTGTTCCTCCTCATGAAGATTTCATGAAGCCCATTCTATAATGTATGGCCGTTATCAAAGGAAATAACCAATGTCGTTACTATTTTTTGTAGAGCTCCAGCTGTGTTACACTTCAGAACCGCTGCCAGTGAGAAAACTCAAAGCGCTCCTGCTGCTGCAGTCACACAGGAGAAATTATACTGTGAACCAGACGACTAGTCGACCGTCCTGACCATCCCTATAGTGCCAAACTCATGAGAGCACACGGTTTAATTTTAGCTTGAGAACAGCATGAATTAACACTTCTTTTGGGAGGTGTGCAGAATATGAGTAGAGTATATCTCCCAGCTGCAAATTGGAGGGTGTTGAAAGAGGGCTAGTCATTTTTGTGGACTGCTAAAACTATGCGATTATTCTCTCCTGTGATACAGAGGTGTGTAAAACACATCAGCCTCATTAGCAGCTAATCTAAAGGACTGTTTTACACTCACAGAGACAGTGCGTTTCTCTAACAGGACTGTTTGCAGCAGTGAGAGGAGTGACTAAATCAAAGTTGCAGCGCTACTACCATTGCTACATTTTTTTTTTTTTGGTACCATGACAGCAGAACTGTTTTCAAATTAGTGCACATTTTCCAGTAACAAGCCACTTTTTTAAGGATTAGTATAGCATGGCAAATCACTGATTTTAATACATTTTGCAACTAAATATTTAGTTAAATGCTGCTGTTAATCATTAGGGTAAATTAAAGTGTTTTATAGTTTTATCAGTGGTAATATTTAGTATTATATTTACTGTTAATAAATGTGATTCATGCTGTAATCCTGAGATCATGATTCACAAGAAATAAATATAATCTGATACTTGTACACTCTAAAAAATGCTGGGTTGTTTCAATCCAACGTTGGGTCAAATATGGACTAACCCAACTTTTGGGTTAAAAAGCTATTATTACAATTTAAAATAAATGTTTATTATTTGAAAATATCTTTAAATGTGATGGCAAAGCTGAAATTTCAGCAGCTTGTAATGAATCAGTCCACTGAAGGCGAGAGTAGTGAAGAACCCAAGTGCAGTTTATTTACAGTGTCACAAGCCAGAGAGACATGAGGCAAGGGAAGCATGACACTAACATCAGGAAACAATTACAAAATAAAAGACATGGACATGAACATGAAACAAAAACAAAACCCAAACCCCACATTACACAGCTACTATTCCAGTTTTTAGCATCACATGGTTCTTTTCTGAAATCATTTTATATACTGATTTGCTGCTCAAGAAACTTTTTCATTATTAATGTTGAAAATAGCTGTGACGCTATATTTTTTTCTTTTAAGATTCCTTGATGAACAGAAAGTAAGTTTAAAACTTCTGCAACATTACAAATGTCTTTACTGTTACTTTTGATCAATTCAATGCATCCTTGCTGAATAAAACCACACATTTCTTTCAAACTAACAAACAGTGGTTTATATTTAAAAGGTAAAGCCCTTTTAATATGAGTTTTCTTATCTCTTTGTAACCAATGTAGGTCAGTTTAGTAGCTCACTTCAGCAGGGGGCAGTAGAGAGCCTCAGTAAGAGATTGCATTCTAAACGCTGTAATGACACCTCAGGATATGACTGCACACAAACCGAACACACGCTTTAATCAGATTAATGATATCCAGTTATCAGAAAAACAAGAAGCTGTCTGCATATGACCGTGTGTTCTCAAAACCAGCCTCTTAATCTTTAATAAAAATAGCTTCATTTCCGCTACAGACATTGCAGACTGTTCCAACCAAAACATAAGGCCATATGAGGACAGCCAACTGCAGCGAGTACTGAGAGCGGAACCATTAATGTGGATGGTGAAGTTTGGCTTTCTTAACATACATGTTCACTGCCACAGAATGAGCAGCATTTTCAGTGAATTCTCTATGGAAGCTGAATGGCAGGCTTGTACGAGGGATTGTGGGATTGACAGTAGTGCAAAGCAAATTGTGAGAGAGTCAAAAACATCGGAAACTGCTGAACTTAATGCAAATGAAAGGCGAGATATGCTGGGCAGCAGCATACTGCTGTGAGGTGTATAGGGAGGTCTGTCATAAACGTCTACAAATCTGTCTGGAGTGCTGGAGGTTCTGCCAGATTTAGTGCTTAAAGGAATGGTTCACCCAAAAATGAAAATTTGCTGAAAATGTACTCACCCTCAGGCTATGCAAGATGTAGATGGGTTTGTTTCTTTATCTGCACAGATTTGGAGAAACTTAGCATTACATCACTTGCTCACCATTGGATCATTTGCAGTGAATGGGTGCCGTCAGAATGAGAGTCCAAACAGCTGATAAAAAAAACATTACAATAATCCACAAGTAACCCACACCACTCCAATCCATCATTTAAGTGTGAAGTGAAAAGCTGCGTGTTTGTATGAAACAAATACATTATTAAGTCATTTTTAACTTGAAACTGTTGTTTGTGGCTACAAGTCCTCTATCCATTATTTTCACTAGTTGTCTTATCTGAATCAGGAGAGAAATATGCACAGATCAAGGACTATCTACAAGTGAAAACAGTCCTAAACAAGTATGTCAGTGGATTTTAATGTGAGAGGGCATCAGGAAGCATTATTATGCACTATGGCCAGAAACAATGGTTTAAAAATAAAATGTCTTGATGGATTTGTTTCTTACAAATGCACAGCTTTCACTTCACAAGACATTGATAGACTGGACTCATGTGAATTACTTGTGGATTATTGTGATGTTTTTATCAGCTGTTGGACTCTCATTCTGACGGCACCCATTCACTGCAGAGGATCCATTGCTGAGCAAGTGATGTATTAATTTACTAAATTTCTCCAAATCTGTTCCAATGAAAAAACAAACTCAGAAAAAAAAGAAAAAAAAAACTCAAATCTAAATTTTCAGCAAATTTTATTTTTTTGGTGAATTGTTCCATTACAATTACACCATTATGAAGAAGTAACCCTAAGCCCACCTATAAATTTGTACATGTTTCTGATAGATATCTGAAAAGTTCCAATAAGATAAATATTAGCTATTAGGAGCTAAATCTTCTAAACACTCAAGTTCATAAACTGACAAAATTAGGAGGTTCACTGTATACTTAGTTTAGTGGGCATATTAGAGACTGCATTGTTCCTTAAAAATTCACTTGAGAAATACATTTTCTGGATTATAATTACAAACAGAAGATTAGCTAGTTTTGTCTTAATTGTTTTCATTTAATGTGGTTAGCCACCACAGTGTCATGCACTAGCTGCAAAAACGTACAATATCCATCCTTTCAAATACAGGACATTTAAAATAACGAGTCATATTAATGTTGCCTTTGACTGATTACTCTTTTAATTAAAAAAATTCTATTAAAAATAAAAACTCCACCAGCCTCATCACTGGATTCTTGAAAAAATTGTTCTAGGGGAGTGTCTCAAACAGCCAAATTTTTGATTGCAAATAACTTTAGAACTAAATATTTGAATAGGCTCCCAAACGTTTTTAGTGTTTTTTTATATTTCAAAATAAAACAAAAATCAGGCTTCTTTACACTTTCAATGTTGCTATGAAGTCTGCACTGCTGAAGTGAATTGTCCAAAAAGGACAGCAGTAATTTGTGAGCAAATTTCTGAATCATGAAACGGCAAACGGGACATCCTACGATCTTGCAAACACGCAGAAGCGAATGCTGCAAGGATGCAAGAAGTGCGCCTTACTGCGAGCTTCTTGCAGGGTTCATTTCATGATCTTCATTAGAGCAGACGTGGTCTGCCACAGCAAGAACTACATGCGGTTCACTGATTATCCAGGCGTAATTAAAACTCAGCATTGATTATGCAGACTGATTGAGGTAATTAATATCCTCTCTGCAAAGTGATGAACTACTCTAAGAAAGCATACTCACAACAATGCAACAATCTACATTCTTGATCTCCAAAAAAAAACAGAAAGGGGAATGTGTAGGGGCGAAGTTGATTAGAACACTTTCCTCATAATAACTTTCAGCCACTTTCAAATCACATTAAGTAAATGAACACTGTGGATCGTTCGACTTTAATGCAACTCCATACAGCTGGAGGAATTAAACTGCTCTTGTAATGATGGATATCGGTTGTTTTAGGCCTTTTTTGGTTGGCATGGGTAATCTGAATTAACATACATTAACCTTTCCCAAAGCACATCAGGGAACTCCATATCCAGAAGGGTCCAGCAGGCATAAACTCCATCGTCAATGAATGCATGGCCACCTGTTCTCCTCCAAACACAGAACAGACTCTGAATTTGTATTCAACAGCCTCAGACTGCACAAAGCTTGACGATGCATTAATCATTCAGAGGATCTGCGGGTGAACTCGACTGCTGTGAGCCATTCACATGAACAATGACTGACCTTAAAACCCATGGACAGGAAGTCAAGGACAGTTCAGAGAGGCTCCATGGGGCACATGTAAACTTGAACCAACAGGTTGGATCACTATGTGGGCAGCACAGACTGGAAAAAGAGATCTGAGATTTGGAGTCCTGGGGCTGTATTACAGAAACTAACTCAGTATCCTATTCTATCTTTTTAATAACCATGGTAATTTCATTTATTCAAATCTTAAGTCCAGAATCAAGATAGGAAGTTTCTGTATTACAGCCTATAGAGTGTAGAGTGTGTTTCCCCCTCCTCATTTGGCTCACTCCAAGCTTACTGTGATACTGCTCTTTTACTAGACTACACGTTCATGGCAAAAAATGCAATAGCATGTCAGCAGGAACTCGCTATGCATTAAGAAGTCTTCATAGATTATTAGCAGCCACAATAAAGAAAGGTGGAATTGTGAATTTTTATCAGAAATAATGTATATAATGCTCATTCCCTTTGGATGATTTGTTAACTTCACTTGAAAAAAAAGTCTTGCAAACTTATTGTATATATTATTATTATTAATAATAATAAAAATAATAATAATATATATATATATATATATATATATAGTATATATGATTTGTTGATTAATCTACTAAAGCATTTTACTTTAAAGTTAATATACGTTAAATACTTTAAATGTACTAAATTGCAACTTCATCTTTACAAATGTGTAATTACAAATCTATTAAAATACATCACATGCAGGGTTCAAAAGAAAACACATTAAAGTATATTTTAGTTTACCATAAATGCATATCAGTACATTCAGCAGTACACTTTAACCACATTTCAAAGACAATAAGTAATTATGAAATGACATACAAAGTTGTACTGAAGTCTTACTTTAAGTCAAAAAGGCACTATAAGTTCAGCTAATTGCATTTAATATATTTAACTAATATAAACTATTATGCATTTGCACATATGTATACATATCCAATGCACCCAGATGTGCTGTATATTTGAAATCTCAAAGAATGATTTCAGCATGATGGAGTTCACCCTTTAGTCTGTCACGAAACCTGCCCGTGGTCTTCCGTCCGCTCGCCACCAGAAGTCACCTTCTGATTACATTGACTTTCATACTACACAGACTGTTACACGTCACCCTGGACTACATTTCCATTTCACTAATCACACTCTCACCTGTAGCCAATCACACACACTATAAATACGAGGTCCTAACCACCACTCAGAGCCGAGTATTGTAAGCACATATCGCTACCATAGCTGATAGCTACTTTACAGAGCCTGCTCTAGTTTTCTTAGTCTAATCTAGTCTTGTTCTTTGCCTGATTTTCCCGTGTTTATATCCTAGCCTGTGTATCTCGTTTCTGTGTGTTCTCTGCCTGCCCTGGATTTCCCTTGCTCTGGATTACCCCTGTCGTCGCATCCCGGTTGGATACTGTATGCTTCTCGCCTGGACTCTAGCCTGTTTTGGATTACCCCTTTGCTCTGCCCTTTGGATAACGTTCGCCGATGTTATGACCCACGCCTGTGTTAAGAATGCTCTTTTGTCTAGCCCTGTTCAACCTTGTTTGCCAGTGTCGATCCTTGCCTGTTATGACCATGTCTCTGTTTAATAAAAGCTTGCATATGTATCCACACGCTTCCTCTGTTCTCTCCGTAACATAGTCTGTTTAGGGTTACCAAGAAACTTGGCGCATTAATATAGAATTCAAATGACATCACAGGTGTGTGATTAATAGCTGTTTTACAATGGCTTTGAATGTGGGTCATCCAATCAGAATCGCTGAGCCAAAACTACCCCAATCAATGTGTAAAAAACAAAAACAAAACAAAGAATGCAAATATGGTGGATGACTAACAGAAAGATAAATCATACATACTGAAAACCGAAGCAAAGAGACTGAGATCAGGAGCATCAGAAATAGGTCAGGATGAGTCTCTGCTCTCTTTAATACATTCATCCCCTTCAATAAATAATAAGTGTCAATTTCGAGACCTTCGGCGCCTCATAAACTCATGCCAAGGGTCAGTCTCCTCAATATGAGCCCAGATTAAAGTTTAAATGGGAGACTCACAGCACACTAAGCTAAAATCCACAACCGCTGAGTCTTGTCCAAGGATAGTGGTGCATTCTGGGAGATGCTGGGATATTGATTTTCCTTGCTTTGATTCTTTGACAATGCACAGAATCTATCACCATCATATCTGCCTCTTTAACAATATCTATCACCATCAAAATCTGCCTCTTCTACATCAGACGCAACTTGTTTCATGTAGATTACAGTACATTGTACTCTTTAAAGATGCATACTTGCTTTTGATTTGTTGAATGTTCACCTTAGCTCTCAGGTCTCGAGAAAGACAACACTTTTTCTGGCCAATACTTGTCCTGACAAAACCTCATTGAACTTTGCAAGGCATTAATACAAATGTCCATGTTTTTATACAAATCTTTCATACCTTCATAGAGCCAGTCGCTCAGACCGTTGAATATCACACCCTCCTTCCCAGTGGAAACAAGACGGATGGATCTGTTCTCCACAGTGGCCCGATAGTAGATGTTATTCTCAAATATAAAAATCTAGAGAAATGGATAGAAACACAAACACGCTGCAATCAAAATTTGATGGATAGGCCAGGAGGGGTTTACTGGGGATGACATTTACAGTGTGCATGGAGAACTTTAAAGGAGTCATATCATACAGATTTTATTATCACATTTTTTTCACCCTGAGGTCCATTTATAATATGAGTAAGTTGTTTTTGTTTTCACCCTCTCTTAGAAACACTTAGAAACATTCAGGGTTTTTGCTGCTGTGGCTTTAAGAAATGCCCCTTTGCAGGTGTAACAGTTCTTTGGTCCATGGTTTCTGTCAAATATAGTTGTTAAAGCAATAGTTCACCCAAAAATGATTTTTTTTTTTTAAACTTACTCTCAGGCCATCAGAGATATAGATTAGTTTTTTTCTTCATCTGAACAGATTTGGAGAAATTTAGCATTACATCAACAGTTCTTTGGTCCATGGTTTCTGTCAAATATAGTTGTTAAAGCAATAGTTCACCCAAAAATGAATTTTTTTTTTAAAACTTACTCTCAGGCCATCAGAGATATAGATGAGTTTTTTTCTTCATCTGAACAGATTTGGAGAAATTTAGCATTACATCATTTGCTCGCCAATGGATTCTGTGCAGTGAATGGGTGCCGTCAGAATGAGAGTCCAAACAGCTGATCACAAAACCTCACAACAATCAATCCAAACAACACCAGTGTCTTGTGAAGCGAAAAGCTGCATGTTTGTAAGAAACAAGTCCATCATTAACTTTAAACTGATGCTTCTGGCCAAAATACGAGTCCATAATCTATAATAATGCTTATAGTGAAAATGTAAACCCTGCGGTTGTCCTCTCACTTCAAAATCCACTGATATATTGGTTTAGAAATGATTTTGCTTATAATCAGTATTTCATCTGTGCATATTTCTCTCCTAATTCAGACGAGATAACTTTTTCACCTGAGAAAGCGATATTTTGGATATAGGGTTTGTCTGAAGTTTAAAAACACATTTATGCTGAGTTTGTTTATTACGAACATGTAGTTTTTGCATAGAAGACATTCATTGATGAACTGGAGTCATGTGGATTACTTGTGAATTATTGTGATGTTTTTGTCAGCTGTTTGGACTCTCATTCTGACGGCACTCATTCACTGCAGAGGATCCATTGGTGAGCAAGTGATGTAGTGCTACATTTCTCCAAATCTGTTCTGATAAAGAAACAAGCTCTACATCTTGGATAGCCTGTACATTTTCAGCAAATTTTTAATTTTGGGTGATTCAGTTGAGGTCAGACGGAAATAATCAGACATCTTGTTTAAAATGAACTTCACCCTTTGGTTTATATCAACAAGATTCTTTACAAGGATCTAAAGGCAGCAGTTGATACACAAAAACAGCACAAGGTTTGGTTAACCTTTACACATTTAAACGTGAGTTCTTTTGCTTTTTAGGATTAATCATATTTATCTTGCTTTCACCTTGACTTGGCAAGTCAAGTTTCTGATTTATGTCTTGTCAGAAAGTTTTTTTGAGTCATTTTTGCATTTTAGTTTCAATAAATGGTATTGTATAGGACTGGGTAGGTTGTCAGTTCTGAAAGTTTATTAGTACGTCAAGGACAGTTTGGCTGAGAGAGCTCATACAGATTCAAAGATGTATTTTCATTTAACTCAGGCCTTTACACAAACTGTCCTTTTATTTATTTTTTATTTTAGATCACCTCTAAACATTCCAAAGAGTCACCTGGTGGCTTCATTTATAAAACGACTTCCGTAGCACCATATTTAAAATAACCTCTGCACTCAGAAATGAAAAGGAACACTCTCTATGCTTAAGATCACAGAAAAAGGTCCTTGGGGAAGATGACAGGACATTTTGACTTTTAAAAGGAAAACCTTCTAAAAGAGAACTTGATCAGACCAAAACCAAGCCTTAAAATGTGTGCCAACAGCTAGAATGATTACAATTATTTATTCAGTTTAAAGTTTCAAATATTTACAACATTTGAACATAATTCAACATTTTTAAACCAAATTAAAATTGCTGAAAAATCTGAATAAATTAATAATGATCTGGACGAAAGCTCATTTTACTTTTTACTTCGATTGATTGATAGACGCATATCTCTTTAAATTTTGAACAGGATCAGTTTTCCCTAAAGTGGTCAGGTAAATTTGTCTTTCAGACATACTAACCTTGTCTGAATCAAACATGTTGGTGTTTTGCTTGCACAACCTCTGTAAAAATTAAAGAGCGAATTGCCCAATGTTTTTCAACAAACCCGACAGTCCTCTGAGAAATCTATTTTCCCAGATAGGAATGTCTGTGATTGCAGTATTGTATCTCATTGCTTGTATCTCATCACCCCATTGCTTCTCATTTACTTTGACCTTCGTTAAATTCTGTAATTAAAGCTCATTTTTTGTTGTGCTTCCTGGTGACACTTCATTACATATTTAGAGCTATTTGCCAACATTGCAGGTAAAATAACAGTTGGTGGTTCCAGTACTGCTGTCAATTAATTAATTTATTCCCTTAATGATATAAATATACACTATTGGTCAAAAGTTTGGGGAAAAATTAAGATCTAATGTTTCTGAAAGAAGTCTCTTATTTATTTGACTAAAAACAATGAAAACAGTAATATTGTGAAACATTACTACAATTTACAGTTTTTTAATATATTAAAATGTAATTTAGGAAACACTTTAAGGATCAATTCTTACTATTAACTAGCTGCTTATTATTAACATGCACATTACTAGTATATTGGCTAGTAATAACTCTGCAGTTATTCATATATTGTTGTGCACGACCATATTTTAGATCCATTAATCCTACCCCATACCTAAACTTAACAACTACCTTGTTAACTATTAATAAGCAGCAAATTATGAGTTAATTAATAGTGAGAATTGGTCCCCAAACTAAAGTGTGACCATAATTTATTCCTGTAATAGCAAAGGTGAATTTTTAGCAGCAATTATTCCAGTCTTCAGGGTCACATGATCCTTCAGAAATCATGTTTCAATATAAACCGATCAAAAGTGACCATAAAGACATTTCTAATGTTAGAAACAATTTCCATTTCTGGTGCTCTTTTGAACTTTCTATTTATCAAAGAATTCTGAAAATATTAAGAAACCAAAAATGTTTTCAACATTGATAATAATAATAACAATTATTAATAATTGAGCATCAATCAGCGTATTAGAATGATTTCTGAAGGACCGTGTGCCACTAAATTTAGCTTTGCCATCACTTGAATAAATTACATTTTAAGATATTTTAAAATATAAAAGTTATTTTAAATTGTAATTATATATGTACAATATTATTGGCAAGCATGTGTAGGGCTGGGTATCGTTCAAAGATTTTCGATATCGATACCGATACCTTGACTTCGAGACCGGTTCCTGAACGATACTTTTTTCGATACCAATTTTATGAAATCAATTTTAACCAGAGTGGCCAGAAAATTTGGCCCCTGGACCAGCTAGTCAATACTTCTGAATATATTCCACTGCCATCGGTATGTGTGGTTGTGCTTATAAACCCACCGTTGGCTGTAGAAAGGGGTCTATAAAATGTTTAAATGTTATGAATCTTTTTTTACACTCCTGTTTGTGAAAATATATACTGTTGCAAGCTGACCCCTTTCAAATCAAGGGAAACACACAGTCCTTATGGTCCAATTTCATCATGAACATCTTGATGCTGTTGTTATGTGATGTTTTTATTGGAGCGCATGCTCTGCACTGAATGTGAGGTGTGTCGATAACATATCAGAAAGACTATTGACAGTGGACTGGCTCAGGAGAAGCATTGATTTGTAATCTCTCTTAAACACACCACAGCCACTTCACAGCGCACTGGATGACACACTGATTTATTCAGCCATGGCTGAGAAACAGTAAATAAAGCAAATTCAGAGTATATGCAGAAGGGAATAAAAATTAAGTTATTTAAAGATTTTTTTAAACATACTTTAAAACCAAATACCAACAACTGATTATTGACTTTCATACACAAATAATGAAAGACAAAGTCAACTGACCGACTGACCCTTGTGAAAAAAAAGCGTGCTTAATTGTATTGAATGTGTACTTGAAATATACTTTACATAAACAAACCTGTGCTTGCAGATACTATAATATTAATGAAATAAAGGACAACTTAATGTAATTAAAGAGAATACATTTCAAGACTGCTTCTTTTAATAAAGTGCACTTTGTAAAAGTTTGACTTTCAAGTACTTTTTAATTCATTGTTTTTTTAATAATGTTTGTTGTGCTTTAAAGTAAAGTAGTAAAGTAGTTTTTACTTATATTACTACAGCACATGTAAAGTTCTTGATTGCAAGTTTAACTGTAGGGTATTGTTAAATATTACTTTTAAAGTTAATATATTTTATATGTACTAAATTGCAACTTCATCATTACAAATGTGTAATTACAAATATATTTAAATACATGACTTTTTATTAATAGAAATGACATTGAAGTACATTTTAGTTTACCATAAAGTGTTGTCAGCACATTCTGCAGTGCACTTTATCCATATTTCAAAGACAACGGAAATAATAATGAAATTAAATATAAAGATTTGTTTAAGTCCCATTCATATGGGTCAAAAAAAGCAAAAAACAAAAACTCTAAAAGTCATCTAAATGAGGTTAAGTGTTGTAGTAACTCATAATGTAATAACTGCACATAATGTAAAAACTGCACATAATGTAATAAGTATTACATTATTATTGTAATAAAATGTTCATAATGTAAAAACTTTCTCAAAATGTAATAAAATCTTGAGCTCATAATGTAATAACAATTATTACATTATGGACATTAGATCTGCGCCTTCTCTTCCTGTTTTTAAATCCCGCCTGAAAACTTATCTGTATTCCTTGGCTTTTGGATGAAATGTATGTTTGTGTATTTTTATGTGTTTTTGTATTAATTATGTGTTTGTTGAGTCATTTCTTTTTATTCTCCCAATCTCTATATTTACTTTATTTGTATATGTACAGCACTTTGGCATACACAAGCTGTTTTTAAATGTGCTATATAAATAAATTGACCTTGACCTAATATTGTCATAATTATA
>NW_015648510.1:426866-428917 GCF_001515625.1 Sinocyclocheilus rhinocerous
ACTGCACATAATGTAATAAGTATTACATTATTATTGTAATAAAATGTTCATAATGTAAAAACTTTCTCAAAATGTAATAAAATCTTGAGCTCATAATGTAATAACAATTATTACATTATGGACATTAGATCTGCGCCTTCTCTTCCTGTTTTTAAATCCCGCCTGAAAACTTATCTGTATTCCTTGGCTTTTGGATGAAATGTATGTTTGTGTATTTTTATGTGTTTTTGTATTAATTATGTGTTTGTTGAGTCATTTCTTTTTATTCTCCCAATCTCTATATTTACTTTATTTGTATATGTACAGCACTTTGGCATACACAAGCTGTTTTTAAATGTGCTATATAAATAAATTGACCTTGACCTAATATTGTCATTTGGTTATGAGCTGGTCCTGAGCAGGAGCTAGTTGCTTAGGACCAGGACCAGCACATGACCAACTTAAACTAGCTTATAACCAGCTCAGGACCAGCTTAAACCAGCTCATGACCAACTACTAAGGACCAGCTTAAACCACCTCCAACCAGCTGCCATGCTTCAAAACATACCTAACCAGCATATGCTGGTTTTTTTCAACAGAATACATTTCAAGACTGCTTCTTTTAATAAAGTGCACTTTGTAAAAGTTTGACTTTCAAGTACTTTTTAATTCATTGTTTTTTTAATAATGTTTGTTGTGCTTTAAAGTAAAGTAGTAAAGTAGTTTTTACTTATATTACTACAGCACATGTAAAGTTCTTGATTGCAAGTTTAACTGTAGGGTATTGTTAAATATTACTTTTAAAGTTAATATATTTTATATGTACTAAATTGCAACTTCATCATTACAAATGTGTAATTACAAATATATTTAAATACATGACTTTTTATTAATAGAAATGACATTGAAGTACATTTTAGTTTACCATAAAGTGTTGTCAGCACATTCTGCAGTGCACTTTATCCATATTTCAAAGACAACGGAAATAATAATGAAATTAAATATAAAGATTTGTTTAAGTCCCATTCATATGGGTCAAAAAAAGCAAAAAACAAAAACTCTAAAAGTCATCTAAATGAGGTTAAGTGTTGTAGTAACTCATAATGTAATAACTGCACATAATGTAAAAACTGCACATAATGTAATAAGTATTACATTATTATTGTAATAAAATGTTCATAATGTAAAAACTTTCTCAAAATGTAATAAAATCTTGAGCTCATAATGTAATAACAATTATTACATTATGGACATTAGATCTGCGCCTTCTCTTCCTGTTTTTAAATCCCGCCTGAAAACTTATCTGTATTCCTTGGCTTTTGGATGAAATGTATGTTTGTGTATTTTTATGTGTTTTTGTATTAATTATGTGTTTGTTGAGTCATTTCTTTTTATTCTCCCAATCTCTATATTTACTTTATTTGTATATGTACAGCACTTTGGCATACACTAGCTGTTTTTAAATGTGCTATATAAATAAATTGACCTTGACCTAATATTGTCATAATTATACTTATAATAAAGTATAAGCAGCCCAGTATAAGGGACAGTCAAAATATTGCTATATATTGCTAAGATAGCAATATATAGAGAGATAAATGGCAAAATAAATCTCAGACGTGAACATATTTGCTTTGCTTAATCTTTTAATGTACAAATTAATTTCTTTTTAGAATTAATTTGTACATGAATGGATTAAGCAAAGCAAATATGTTCACGTCTGAGATTCATTTGAGCATTTATATAGAATAACTAAACTATAGCTGAACTTTAGTGAGGGGACATTGTTCCTCTTAGCATCATGAAAAAAAACCCTTTAATTAAAATTCTGAATGCATTACAGACGGTCTAGAATGTGTGCAAAGAGTGCTCCCTTTATAATTTTAAATGCACTGAGCCTGTCACTCATCTCAGTTCATCGGTTCAATGGATGTGTCTGTGATTAGCTACACTGCTCAATGCTGCAAACATTGTAAATAAAAACATCTGATGCTCTCCAGAGCGCAAATGTAAATATGCACAGAAGAGTTTTCCAAATATGTTATTATTACAGTTTCAACTAAGGGTGCTCT
>NW_015648510.1:429174-433582 GCF_001515625.1 Sinocyclocheilus rhinocerous
ATGTGTGCAAAGAGTGCTCCCTTTATAATTTTAAATGCACTGAGCCTGTCACTCATCTCAGTTCATCGGTTCAATGGATGTGTCTGTGTGTGATTAGCCTGCTCAATGCTGCAAACATTGTAAATAAAAACATCTGATGCTCTCCAGAGCGCAAATGTAAATATGCACAGAAGAGTTTTCCAAATATGTTATTATTACAGTTTCAACTAAGGGTGCTCTTGGGTTTTTTTTTTTGTGAGAGTGATTAGCTCCCTGAACTGGGCGTGACATGATAAACTGCTTTCTGTATGGATTTAATATGGAATGTTGCTTAAATACGGGAACAGTTGGCAATCCAACATTGCATGTTTTAAACACTTAGATTATGTTCTTAATTTGGCCATGCATTAAATGCACATCCTTGAAAGAGCACAGTTTGCTGACATATTTACTTTAAAGTCCGCGTGAACCGGAAGTTGCTGCCGAAAGGATTTCAGTGTGGTGGCGTATTTCCAACTGAAACGGAATATTGAGTAGAGGACGGCGGAGGGGCGTGGTTATTTTATTTTGTCTCAAAATGCACACCAGTAATGTTTTTTCTAAGGCACGTTTATAAAAATTACTTAAATGTCCTAATTTAACTATGGCCTAATCCTGGCTTAGTCTAAACCCTGTCTGTGAAACCAGGCCTATATCTCAAAAATGAAGCATGTCATAATCACAAAATTAATAATTCACAATGTAGTCTAATAAGCCTAATTTTCTTTTAACAAAACTATGATTATGTTTTGTGCTCAAATTATTATATTGAAAGATAATTATGATATTGTAAACATATAATAATAATAATTGTTTTAAATTGTGTGCTGGTATTACCTTATGAACTGTGATTACATTATAAGTTGCCACAGTGTGTTCATAATGTAATACATTTCTCATACAATAGTTTATTACATTATGTGAAAAAATTTTATTACATTGAAAAATTATTATTACAAGTATGAGCTCAAGATTTTATTACGTTTCGAGAAAATTATTACATTATGAACATTTTATTACAATAATAATGTAATATGTATTACATTATGTGCAGTTTTTACATTATGTGCAGTTATTACATTATGAGTTGCTACAAGTGTTCAAAAACATGACATTCAGTTCGCACTTAAGTATATTCTTTTACAGTATTCTATTTCTGTAATAAGTACTCTTTTTAAAAGCATGCTAATGTGCACTTTTCACAAGGGGAATAGCACCGTTTGACAACAACCCCCCAATCTTCAAATGGCATTTAAGACTTTTATCTATTCTGTTTGTTTAAAAAAATAAATTTGACAGTTTTGATGTTTTAATGAATTAAGGTGAGATGAAAAACATGATCTATCTCTTAGCATTTTCAATTATCCCAATGGTGGTTCTGCAGATGGCACATGACCAAGATACATAGCTAAACTTAAAATAAAAAAATATGCTTTTTCAAGGCCAGATGGTGTAGTTACAGCATACAGAGGAGGCCAAGCTACACAAGCACTGCTCATTTACACGGCTGAAACATGTATGAATATTGTCACGTTTCACTACGGTGCAGGAGCGCGGAGCGAAGTGACGAGGAGACGAGGAGTACATCAATGAGGAGATTTTAATTATAACAAGGGAACCAGGAAAACACATGTAGCAGATGAGGTAGATATAAACAAACATTCACAATACCGGACGTCGAACTGATAACATGGAACACTATATATACACAAATGACATGACGATGGAATGACGAGACACACCTGGGATCAATAAAACAATAAACATAATTAGAACAGGAACAGGAAGAACCAAATAAGGGCATGGAAACACATGAGGAGCAAAACACACACAAAACACGGAACAGAGTCTGGCATTACTCCCCCTGACATTACTCCCGAAAGGCGCGTCCCGCGCCATAACAATTCCACCGGGGGCGGGGGAGGGGGGTGAATATCATTTTTAGAGGCCCTCTGTAGGCCTAACTTGGGAACAGTGACCCTCCCTAGGCTTGACTTGGGGACTGGAGCCCTCCTTGGGCTCAACATGGGAACTGGAGCCCTTTCTGTTCTAAACTTGGGGACTGGAGCCTTCCCTGGGCTAAACTCGAGGAATGGAGCCCTCTCTGGGCTAAACTCGGGGACTGGAGCCTTCTCTGGGCTAAACTTGGGGACTGGAGCCTTCTCTGAGCTAAACTCGGGGACTGGAACCCTCTCTGGGCTAAACTCGGGGACAGGAGCCCTCACTGGGCTAGACTCGGGGACTGGAGCCCTCTGTGGGCTAAACTCGGGAACAGGAGCCCTCTGTGAGCTAAATTTGGAGACAGGAGCCCTCACTGGGCTAGACTCGGGGACTGGAACCCTCTCTGGGCTAAACTCTGGGGCAGGAGCCCTCAGTGGGCTAAACTCGGGGACTGGAGCCCTCCGTTGGCTAAACTCGGGAACAGGAGCCCTCCGTGGGCTATACTTGGGAACAGGAGCCCTCCGTGGGATAAACTCTGGGGCTGGAGCCGACACTGCGGCAAACTCTGGGGCTGGAGCCGATACTGGAGCGAGCACTGGGGCTGGAGCAGACCGCCTTCTCCTCCTTAGATTCCCCTTTAGGTTCGGGGTGAAAGGCGTGGTCAGTTTGGTGGTGTCTGGGAGCTTCGTTGACTGATGGTAAGTGACCCCGAGCCGGAACAGCGGCACAAGGGTCTCCCCATCGAGGGAGCTGGCGAGGGCGAGCGGGTCATTGCGATGAACATTGCTCTTTCCTCCATGTCAGTGGGGAGAAACGAATAGGAAAACAAAACACTTTTCAAAAAACGAAAAACAAACATAGGGAGAAGGGGCGCTGCTTACTGTCACGGTCCGGTATTCTGTCACATTTCACTACGGTGCGGGAACGCAGAGCGAAGGAATGAGGAGACGAGGAGTACATCAACGAGGAGATTTTAATTATAACCAGGGAACTGTAGCAGATGAGGTAGACATAAACAGACATTCACAATACCGGACGCCGAACTGATAACATGGAACACTATATATACACAAATGACATGACGATGGAATGACGAGACACACCTGGGATCAATAAAACAATAAACATAATTAGAACAGGAACAGGAAGAACCAAATAAGGGCATGGAAACACATGGGGAGCAAAACACACACAAAACACGGAACAGAGTCTGACAAATATAATGACAGCCAGAAATACACAATGGGTTTTAATGCTGTTTTCAAACCTCTAAAGTGGAGCTGTATGCGAGTGTAAAAGTCTCAAGGTAACTTTAAAAATAATAACAGGGATGCGGTGTGAATATTATAAAAGCAAGCAATCTCCATAAACATCTGTGACTCAAATACATTTCTACTGTATTTCCTCCATGAAATGTTTTTCCGTCAAATGGTGAGAAATGGCTGTCAGATATCGACTATAAAAACCAGAACAAACACATCTGAAGAAATTCTGAAATATTCTTCTGCCAGGCCAAAAAAGTAGTAAAGCCCATGAATATATGATGAGCTGAATTATTCTGAATTAATTTCAGTTCAAGGTGTTCTGAACTGACAGCTCATCTGTACTTGAAAAAAGTTGAGATTCTTGTATCTGAGGGGAGAGTTTTATGCTGCGTACATTTAATATGCATGTCGAGATGTGTAATACCATGTTTGGCATGGACACATTTAGGACACATGACAGGATGTGTCCTGAACGACAGGATGTCCTAATTATTTAATATCACACACACTCATAAAGTCTCTGAGATGAGTCGCGCTGGTGAGCTTTCCTATATGTGAAATCATAAATTCAGTCGGAGTCTTTTGTGTGCCTGTGCCATAAACCACTGAGATTATTTCCAGGAAGAGAAGGAGAGAGGAGGAGGTAGAGTCATATGATTCAAATATGCAATTGGATTTTTTATTTTTGCATCTTTTCAGGGATCTAAAGTGGTTAAAGTGGCTGCAGATTGGGGTTGTCACAATACCAAGATTTCAATAGTTTATACTAATATCTGTAATGTGGGGTTTGGGTTTTGTTTCATGTTCATGTTTTCCATGTCTTTTATTTTGTAATTGTTTTATGCTGTTAGTGTCATGCTTCCCTTGCCCTCTTGTCTTCATGCCATTGGTTCCTCTGTTCATTGTGTCATGTTCTGATTGGTTGTCTTAGTCATGTGTCTTGTTTCCCATTGGTTTGTTCATGTCATGTGACCCTCTTGTCTGATATAAGTAGCCATCATGTTCCCATAGTCTTCGTCGTGTATTGATGTTGTAACCTGCTGTCGGTGAGTCTAGTCTGTTCATGCCTCGTCAAGTTTGTGTTTCTAGTCTTCATTTATTGTTTGGATGTTTGGATCACGTCTGTGAATAAACTGCACATGGGTTCTTCACTACGCTCGCCTTCAGTGGACTGATTCGTTACA
>NW_015648510.1:433643-435484 GCF_001515625.1 Sinocyclocheilus rhinocerous
CAAGGGTCTCCCCATCGAGGGAGCTGGCGAGGGCGAGCGGGTCATTGCGATGAACATTGCTCTTTCCTCCATGTCAGTGGGGAGAAACGAATAGGAAAACAAAACACTTTTCAAAAAACGAAAAACAAACATAGGGAGAAGGGGCGCTGCTTACTGTCACGGTCCGGTATTCTGTCACATTTCACTACGGTGCGGGAACGCAGAGCGAAGGAATGAGGAGACGAGGAGTACATCAACGAGGAGATTTTAATTATAACCAGGGAACTGTAGCAGATGAGGTAGACATAAACAGACATTCACAATACCGGACGCCGAACTGATAACATGGAACACTATATATACACAAATGACATGACGATGGAATGACGAGACACACCTGGGATCAATAAAACAATAAACATAATTAGAACAGGAACAGGAAGAACCAAATAAGGGCATGGAAACACATGGGGAGCAAAACACACACAAAACACGGAACAGAGTCTGACAAATATAATGACAGCCAGAAATACACAATGGGTTTTAATGCTGTTTTCAAACCTCTAAAGTGGAGCTGTATGCGAGTGTAAAAGTCTCAAGGTAACTTTAAAAATAATAACAGGGATGCGGTGTGAATATTATAAAAGCAAGCAATCTCCATAAACATCTGTGACTCAAATACATTTCTACTGTATTTCCTCCATGAAATGTTTTTCCGTCAAATGGTGAGAAATGGCTGTCAGATATCGACTATAAAAACCAGAACAAACACATCTGAAGAAATTCTGAAATATTCTTCTGCCAGGCCAAAAAAGTAGTAAAGCCCATGAATATATGATGAGCTGAATTATTCTGAATTAATTTCAGTTCAAGGTGTTCTGAACTGACAGCTCATCTGTACTTGAAAAAAGTTGAGATTCTTGTATCTGAGGGGAGAGTTTTATGCTGCGTACATTTAATATGCATGTCGAGATGTGTAATACCATGTTTGGCATGGACACATTTAGGACACATGACAGGATGTGTCCTGAACGACAGGATGTCCTAATTATTTAATATCACACACACTCATAAAGTCTCTGAGATGAGTCGCGCTGGTGAGCTTTCCTATATGTGAAATCATAAATTCAGTCGGAGTCTTTTGTGTGCCTGTGCCATAAACCACTGAGATTATTTCCAGGAAGAGAAGGAGAGAGGAGGAGGTAGAGTCATATGATTCAAATATGCAATTGGATTTTTTATTTTTGCATCTTTTCAGGGATCTAAAGTGGTTAAAGTGGCTGCAGATTGGGGTTGTCACAATACCAAGATTTCAATAGTTTATACTAATATCTGTAATGTGGGGTTTGGGTTTTGTTTCATGTTCATGTTTTCCATGTCTTTTATTTTGTAATTGTTTTATGCTGTTAGTGTCATGCTTCCCTTGCCCTCTTGTCTTCATGCCATTGGTTCCTCTGTTCATTGTGTCATGTTCTGATTGGTTCATCATGTCTGCTACCCCAGGGCCTGTTCACGTCACGTCTGCCAAACCAGAGCCTGCTTCCGTCATGTCTGCTACGCCAAGTCCTCTTCACGTCACGTCTGCCAAGCCAGAGCCTGCTCACATCATGCCGGTCACTCAGGAAATTCTTCACAAATTCTTCACAAAATTCTTCACAATATTCTTCACCGCCATTGAAGAGCTTCGTTGCAAGATGGCCGCCACACAGGAGTCTCTTCACAAAATGGCCGCCCTTCTAGAGTCTCGTCACGTCTCAGCTGATCTTCCAGAGTCTCGTCATGACATGGCCGCCATTTCAGAGACTGCTCACACCACGCCTGAGTCCCTGGCCAAGATGACCACCACGCCTGAGTCACCGGCC
>NW_015648510.1:435507-442887 GCF_001515625.1 Sinocyclocheilus rhinocerous
TGTCTGATATAAGTAGCCATCATGTTCCCATAGTCTTCGTCGTGTATTGATGTTGTAACCTGCTGTCGGTGAGTCTAGTCTGTTCATGCCACGTCAAGTCTGTTATGCCAAGTCAAGTCTGTTCTAGTCAAGTCTGTTCATGCCTCATCAAGTCAAGTCAAGTCAAGTCTGTGTCTCTAGTCTTCGTCTGTTTGGATTATGTTTGGATGTTTGGATCACTGCAAATAAACTGCACCTGGGTTCTTCACTACGCTCGCCTTCAGTGGACTGATTCGTTACAATATCAGAGCAATTTCACATTACTCAGTATTAGTTTCAATACCACAATGATATTATAAGCACTTAAAGTTGGGCCATAAACTGCTTTCATTTGGTCGGGATATTTCCTAAACAGTTGCATTATTCATGAGCTTTACATATTTTGCAAATTGTAGAATTAGTAGATCCAATTACGTGAATTAGTTTTGATTGTTTAAATGAATAATTTTTCAATGTGTGATTTTTTTTTTTTTTTTCAATTTGTATAAATTTTTTTACAACAAATACACTACTGCTCAAATGTTTGGGGTCAGTAAGAGTTTTATTAAAAAATCTATTCATCAAGGATGAGAGTAAGTGACAGTAAAGACAATCAACATTTTAGAATGATTTCTAAAATCATTCTAAAATGCTAAAAATTAGGGATGCACCGATACTACTTTATCCAGTACTCGCCCGATACCGATACTTTTATTTTTGATACTTGCCGATACCAAGTACCGATACCAATATTTTTATTGCATTTGTAAATTTTTAAAATATTGGGTACAGAAACCAAAAGAGTATGTATAATGTTAGTTGGTTAACTTTATTTATCAAATAGATACAGTCAAACCTAAATTTATTCAGACACCTTCAACATTTCTCACATTATCACAGTTTATTCACTATAGTTTAGAAAATGGTAATAAAATATAACAAGAACTCAGAGTTAAACTGTGTCAGAACAAATTCAGCTTGATAATGTTAGATAACTTTGATAGAAAGGTATGTAAAAGATTACGATCAACCAAAAATTATTCAGACAGCTGATAGTATGACAGTATTTACACAACTAGCAATACTTAGTCGGGCAACCCTTAGCCTTAATGACAGCCTGTAGTCTCCTGGGCATGCTGACATCCAGCTTCATGCAAACCTGAACTTCAATGTTTTTTCCTAGACTCGGTCTGAATAATTTTTGGTCCCAAATGTGTATCAATTTTACTGGTAGTCCACTGTATGAAAAATGAGTATGATTTGTCACAGTTTAGTTTATTTTGCTCAGCTCGCGCACATCAGCTATACAGGCGTTAATACTGAATGTTTAACATTATATTCATTGCATACATATACTTCGTAGACATCCTT
Organism: Sinocyclocheilus rhinocerous; assembly: GCF_001515625.1. Taxonomy (NCBI): domain Eukaryota; kingdom Metazoa; phylum Chordata; class Actinopteri; order Cypriniformes; family Cyprinidae; genus Sinocyclocheilus; species Sinocyclocheilus rhinocerous. Next base: position 436,897 of record NW_015648510.1, read on the forward strand.
AATCTCTAATAACTCCATTCTGCTGTCTGTTGTTCTGTTGTCGGTGTTTCATTGTCTGAATATGGCACTTATCACATGCTGTGTGGTATCGGCGTTTGGTATCGGGGCATTTTAACGAGTACAGGAGCTCAGTATTGGGCCCGATACCGATACCAGTATCGGTGCATCCCTACTAAAAATCAAGCTTTGCCATAACAGGAATAAATGATATTTTAAAATGTGTTCAAATCGATAACAATTATTTGAAATTTTAATAATATTTCACAATTGGTGTTTTTGCTGTGTTATTGTCACAACCTTTGTCAACATAATAAATGTATTTTTAAAATCCTTAAAAATTCTTAACTGTCCCAAACTTTTGAGTGCTTGTGTATATGATGGTAAATATTGCTGTGCATTATTGTTGTTCTAATTGTGCATGCAAATGAAAATTACTAAATATTGTTTTTCCTTGATTTTTTGTGAAAAAAACATTCACTGATAATTTGAACTAGATGCTGTTCAGTGCTTTGGTTCTTTAAAGATGAAACATTTTTAATCCACTTGGCAGTAACTGTTTGATTGAAATGATGGTTTCACTAATCACTCAAAAAAAAAATCAAATATATTTTTAGCTATATCACTCATCCTTAAAAATCAACTAATTAAAAAAAGTAATTAAAACAATGGCATGAAGCCTTCAAGTATTTATTGATGAAGTAAACAAATAATTATTCAAATAAACAGTTAAACATGATATACATGCTGAGCAGTGAGTGATTTTCTCTTTTTGGTCAATATTGTTGTTTGTTTGATTATTATATTCATACCATAACAGACAGCAGTAGGTTTATCAGGCTGCATTTATACAGTGTACCAATCTGATATTTTGACACAAATCTGATTTGTTTTCATACCGCATGTTTACATTCACTGAAGACAAACCGAGTGTGTTTACACCAATACCTTGCCAAGACGAGAAATTAACAAAGAAATGCATCTGACAGCTTACAAGTGCAGGTGCATTACCGTGAGGCGCAGCCACTCTTTACAGTGCACACATACAAATACACATGTGAGTGCTCACCTGCAGCTGCCTGTCAGTCACGCATTAAATTGAGTCAGCACTTGTACTACTGATATTTTATTTTATTTTTTGTACTTACTTGGTACCAAAATATGAGTACGTTTGGCATCCCTACTGCTCAGTGGTGTAGTCGGGGCCATACACATTTATACACCATATTTGCTCAGGGCTGTTTGTGTATTAGGACTTCAAAGGATCAATATTTGCATATACCCTAGGTGTACCCACTTGTTTTGTTGCTTGGCAAGTCCATAATCTACTGTAATGTTAGCTTCCCCTTTAACTGTGTCCCATGAAAATCATGATTCTATGTTCTAATTTGTGCATTGTCACGTCTATCATTTTACCTTTTCCCGCCAATCAACAACTGAGTGCATGTGTGAACTGTACTGAGAAAAAATTCCACTCAGTGCCACTCAGTGTTTTAAGCGGCACTGAGCGGGGTTCTATCAGTGCAGTGGACACTTATTTCCTTAAAGGGGTCCTATTATGCTTTTTCACTTTTTTAATTTTAGTCAGTGTGTAGTGTGTATGTTTGGGCATAAAGTAGGCTATAGTCCTATAGATAGTATAGTAGGGCTGTCATGATTCCTCGATTAAATTCGAGCACTCGATTATAAAAAATCCTCAAATGTATTTTGCCTGTGTCGATTAACTGGCAAAATACCGGAAATGGTGCATTCCACGGACGAGAATCCATGAAAAGCATTATCAGAAGGTTTTCTAAGGCTGCGTGAAATATTAAAACCATTTAAAAAATAATAATAAAACATAGTGCTATTGTGAATTCACAAAGGCTGCGATTCAATTAAATAAATATATATGCGTTGCCGGTTTAATATGCGCTTTATTTATATGCGTGTAGGTTACATGCATTTCAGAGCAGCTTCGTTCACAGTAAATGCTGCTCCACACAAACAGTTATCATTTACATGCGCGGCATCATCTCAAAGTCCATATTTGCATATGCTGAGTCTGAATTGCTTATAACGTTTATCTGGGAATTTATAAGGTAAATAATTTATAAACCTACACCAACACAGGAAAATAGATCACTATCTTTCTAAATACGCTAACGGTTCAGAATCAGAATCAGAATCAGAATGAGCTTTATTGCCAGATATGTTTACACATACGAGGAATTTGTTTTCGTGACAGAAGCATCCACAGTGTAACAGAATGACAGTGACAGAATAAAAAACACAGATAAAGTATTATAGATTAAACGGACATTTAAATTAAAGATTGTTCACTCAATATTAAAAAAGCATTAGATCGCGCAGTAAAATGTAAAAACAATTTTAAATCATTTAAAATCTGTTGTTTGCTTAGGTCTATTTTTATCACAAAAAATTATCAGATTTTTTGATTAATCGGCAGAATAATCGACCGATTACCCGATTACCGAAATAATCGTTAGTGACAGCCCTATAGTATAGTCCTTAAAATAAAGTGTTACCTGATTTTCTTATTACTACCTGTGTATTTTGGTGATTATCAGAGTATTATAACGGTACAAAAGCACAAGATTTTTTTTTTGCTTTGGTAGGTTGGTATATTAACATTACACTCTATAAGTTAATAAAATATACTGTAAATTTAGTTCAATCTGTAAAACCTAAAATGTTCCTACTGTATTTTTTTCCACTGCTGCCAGTTTTTTATTGCAATTTTTTTGTTTACAGTGTGGGAAATGTCGTTTTTACCAGCTGCTGGCCTCGCGGTCCCCATCCTGCATACTGCAGATGAGCGTTTCGCACTTCTGGAGGGTTCAGAATCCACGTTTCCCTGTAAAAGAGAAGCAAAGCCATTACTAATCAACTAGTTGGATACTGCATGACAAGTAGACTAGTTGACCATCCTGACCCAGACAGACAGACTGGCAATCAGTCAAACATTCATGTCTTCAGAGGGCTAACAGCGCACACTTCCTCTACGTGGTGCAGTGAAGCGTGTGCCAACAGCTATTGATTCCATCACGGTGTACTACACAGCCCAACACAACAGCACGGCGAATAAAGCACCATGAGGGAATTCCTGCGGCAGGAAATCTAACAGTGATAGTATATCCCAGTGCGCTGTTAAATCCGGCCGGGGCAGCAGCCCAGCGCTGTGTCAGCATCTGTTCCGTCTGACAGAGCTCATAAATATAGATGCTTTATTCTGCTGCCGTGTGCAATGGTTCTGTGCACTGCAGGCCCAAAAATTACAGGTGACACGAGCTGTACGTCTCTGTGCTAATCACGGGACAGACAGGCTGGGAATTCGTTGGTAGGACCACAGGATAGCAGTATGGAAAGATTCAGTTCTCTGAATGGCTTCGACATGTGACGTGAGCAGCGAAATGCTGCATCAATGTTTTCCTTGGTTTATAATGACAAATGGACTTTGTAAACTAATGCGACTGTTATACGAGCTCAGCGACTTACGGAGTTTCCAGACTGCAAATGATGTAGTCCGCAGTGAAGGAGTGCTCGTAAACCTGAGAGTTTGAACAACACAGAGACAAACAGAGACAGAGAGAGAAATTAAATTGTGGAAGAACAGCAGTTACTGCCACTACAAGCACCAAAAAGCTTTATTAGCAATAACGTTTGCGAGGCGATGCATTACAGTGACATAGCAGAGTTGAAGGGTGATTTTAGCCACAATGTGAAGAGGACAGATATTTTACCATTGTATAGTCACAGTAACACACCACCTCAAATGGGCTTTTGGATTTTAAAACAAAAGCAAAATGTAAAAGACACCAATGTTTAATAAATTATACATTTAGTATAATTACAGTAAAAAGCAAAAATACAGTAAAAATACAGTAAAATTTCACATGCTGTAAATAAATAAATAAATAAAATAAATAAATAAATAGAGAGAAGTATTCAAATCATTAGGTCTGAATTGCATTTAATTCTAAAATGCAGATCTATTACCTGATTTAAAATGTGATTCGGACATAATGACCTGAATATCTATCTATCTATCTATCTATCTATCTATCTATCAAATCAAATCAACCAACAAACCAACCAACCAACCAATCAATCAATCAATCAAGAGCCAACAATATTTATAATATACAATGGCAGGTTTATTAGACAAGTAGATTAGAAAGCATAGGAAAAGGATCAACACAGAGAAAGTGTTTATTATTATTTCCGTATATGAAATGTATTAAAATATTGAAACTTTATTTATTTATTATTATTATTTTTTTTACATTACAAGGCTAGTTTAAAGTTGCAAAATGTTATGATATACCCCCCCCCCATAACTATTGTAATTAATATTTTACAGTAATTTGTAATAAATTAATGTTTTTGAAATTATGTATATTAATAATTTATGATAAAAAAAAACTTCTCACCTTGAAAAATATATTGAAATATTTGTAGCATTCATCTGGTTATTTGCATATAGTATTTGAAAATAAGGATTCATTCATTAATAATGAATATTACTTTTTAAATGATGGTTACACAACATGACATACTAATAATTTAAGTTAGCAAAACTTTATTTATTTATTTATTTATGTTTACTTGTAATATAAACTATTTATTTATATTTTATTTTTTAAACATTTATTTATTTTTTTAAATAACAAATATAAAGGCTAGATTTTGTAATTATTTTTTTAATAAATAAATAAACAAATAAATACTAAACAACTCTACAGTACATTAGCCTTTCTGTAGGCTGCATCTTAGTGCATTAATATAGAATTCAACTAATGTGTGGTCACAGGTGTTCTTCAAATATGACACGTACAATCAGATTTCAGAGGCAGAACTGACTCATTTCATAAAATCCTAATCCATCGTTTCTGAAGAAGGCAGGAGCGCTGCTATATCACTCTTAGGACAGTGTCAACAGCTGTCCATGAGCCAGAGGGCTGACCGCAGCATATGCTCACAGCTGACATGAGCTTGACACGTGTGCTGTAGCGGAGCTGTTAATACTGTCAAAGATTAACATTCAACACCTGTACTCAGCACCTCCCTCTGTCTTACAGATGCAGAGAGATGGAGAGCTCCTTTGTGAAGGGCAAGCAGCACCATGACAGAGTTTGAGAATGAGGGGCGTTATGAACGTGTGTGTGTGTATGTGTGTGTGTGTGTGTGTGCGTAAGCATAGGCAATGACAGCTGGGGGACGAGGTTGTCATCCATCAAGGTGATGTTGGGACGGGCACTGAATAACAAACTAGAGGCAGTGCTCACACTCTTTTCTTTGGCTCACTCTTTCTTGTCATGTGTGTGTGAAGTGCTCTGGTGTCACTGTCCCAGCGCTCATGACACCTTCTCCTCCGTCTCTTCAGCTCTGTACGACAGTTGCCCTGATCAAACTAACTCGTCACCTGCGGTGTCCGACTCTAGCGTCCTTCAGTTTGTGCTTTCATCATTTCTTTGCACACTAAAGCTTTAAGTGCAGTCTGTATGAAGACAGTCAGGTTTGTTTGGTTAATGTGGAAGATGTTTCCTGAAATGAGGTGTGCAGCAAATGACTCTGTGTTAGACTGGATATTGTGGTTTGGGTTACTGTCCAACACAAAAAGAAAAGAAAAGATTAAACTGAAAAATAACAATTAATGTCAACAAAATGGTCAATATATATATATATATATAAATGAATATATAAATGGTTACCTCAGTACTTCAGTAGTTCAGTAACATGACATCTTTGACACTGATAATGTACAGTGTATCCAGAAACTATTCACAGCGCTTCAGTTTTTCCACATTTTGTTATGTTACAGCCTTATTCCAAAATGGATTAAATGCTTTATTGTCTTCAAAATTCTACAAACAATACCCCATAATGACAACGTGAAAGAAGTTTGTTTGAAATCTTTGCAAGTTTATAAAAAAAAAAAAAAAAAAAAAAAAAAATAAAAAAAAGTATTCACAGCCTTTGTCATGACACTCA
>NW_015648510.1:443296-447929 GCF_001515625.1 Sinocyclocheilus rhinocerous
CATAAGTATTCACAGCCTTTGCTTCATAGTTTTCAACTATGAATTTTCCATCTGAATTGGATAAGGATCATTTAGTTAACCTACAGCGCAATAGTTGAAATACAACTGATGAACTACTTTAGAACTGAAGAAATTTCCTTTACATTTTAACTTTACATTTCAATTTCAAAGTCTGGAAATCACACTTTAAAATTCCCTGTTATTTCCAGGCTTTCTATTACTATGGGAGCTCTGGTTTTTGGTGCCGTCTCCTATTGAATTGTTACCTAGCTAGCAACACCTGCGGCTAATTCTTACAATCATGCAGACACCCTGTGGTTCGGAGTCATACTGTATAACACAATATGAAAAGAGATGGGGGTGAGGTTGGAATAGAAGCCGAGTTCAGACCAACCAATCAAACCAATTGTGAAAACAGCCTCTGTCCTCCTCTCTCTCGACTGGCAGGTGTGTGTGTGTGTGTGTGTGTGTGTGATTGCTGGGTTCCTGTCACTCCAGCGGGGTGTATTTTTGTTCTGGTAAGGCGGTGGAGTGTGACAGCCCTTTCACATTGTGCCATGATTACTTTCATCTCAACACACACATACAACACCCAAATAAACACAGGCCTCACCAGCTGCATGTTGTAGGCCAGCAGAACGAGTTTCATATCTGGGGAAACCTCATATTTGCTGGCTTTGTACATTTCCTGGAAAAAAAACAACAACAGAGAAAAGGTTAATGAGACTTTATAGAAAGCATAGTTTCATTACCATATTCCTTAAACGGCTGTGACAGATCGTGGGGAGAGCGTGGCATTAATCAGAGCTGCCACTCTTTGATTCTCAACAAACATCATGTTCTGTGTCCTTGCCTCCACTGTTTTGCATCCCACCAGCCCCACTTTAATGATCTGAAGCTGTTAACAAGTTACACAGAACAGTGCACTAATGATGGATGCGTTCAGCTCTATTAATAACAATAGAACTGTCGCTCCTGTGATGTGCTGTATGACGGTGGAGTAATTCATACTGTAGCGCATGCTAATGCATGACTCTACTTGCATGTGCTTAAGGCACAGTGAGACATTCACAATGCATTTATCTTTCATAATGTGACAAATTCATGAGGAAATAATATAAGGTGGGAGTTGATTGTATCTATCACCTTTGATTGGACTATTGTGTTTTGTTTGTTTTTGATGCACTTTCTGATCACTATGAAATTGTATATTGTACAGTAGATGTGCTATTGGCAAGTGTATTGAATGTTTAAATGAAGCCTATGATTTAATTCATATTAAACCATAATGATTTAAAATGTACTTTAAGGTGAAACCTACTTGACATTATTACAAAAACACGTTAAGAAACAGTCCTGAAAGTGTACTCTTAAGAGCACAGTTCATTTCATTAATATTATATTATCTGCAAGTACAGTTGTTGTTTTATATATATATATATATATATATATATATATACTTTTGAGATTTGAAGCACACTACAAGTGCATATTCAATACGATTAAGTGCACTTCTTTTCACAAGAACGGCTCAATGTCAGGGACATTGTTATAAATACATTTTGGAAGCTATACTATACATTTCTATGTGTGTAAAATGCCTCTAATGAGGAAGAATGACTTGCACCTTAAATGTTAAATGTATGGTATTATCCTGTTTAATATTATTTCCCCCACATGCAAAAGTTATTTAAGAGTTACATTTTGAAAATAAATAATTGTGTGTAGAATATGGTGACCCCAAAAATATCTTAACTTAAAATGTATAAACAACATATCAAAACAAGTGTCATTTATTCTAAAGAATAAAGCACAACTACGTTTTCAGACCAATTCTTTCACAAAATAAAGTTTGAAATAATAAAACAAAAGATTCCAGACTTTTTTAAAGCATGGCACTTTCTAGTTGTCAGATGTTGTGGATCATGGTTGATAGTTAATGAGATTCTCTACACCTGTGATTCTCTGCTGTGTGAACTTCAGGAGAACTGACTTCATACATCCACTTAAAATCATCGAAACACCAGATGATTAGAAGTAAATGACCAAAAATGATGAAGGAAATGAAGCTAGTGAAGAGAAAAGACATTTTTAAGTGTGACTTAATACTTTTTGGAATCACTTTAACAGATGAATCGTTCACAAATAGTAGCAATTTTGATTTTCATATGTCTTCATAGGAATATTTCCCAGGTGAAAAAAAGTGCACTTCCATAATGTACTTAAAGTGCTCTATTTTCATGCACTAATTTTGTGCTTAATATACTAAAAATTATTCTTTAGTACTTCTTAAGGTAATCGTAAAGAATATTTAAGTGTACTCAACTGAGCTATTTTGAGACACCATGAATATGAACTAAAATGTGCTTTAACATACTATCTCTGTGTTAAAAATTTATTTAGTTACCACTTGTAGTACACTTGAGTGTACTAGTGTATAAAAGATGGGTTCAGGTGTACTACAAGTGGTAAAATAAATTTTTTCATTAAAAATTTAAAATGTAACCCTCAGGCCTTGCATGATGTAGATGAGTTTGCTTCTTCATCGAAACAGAACTGGAGAAATTTAGCATTACATCACGTGCTAATCCACAAGTAATCCACATGACAATATTCCATCAATTAATGTCTCGTAAAGTGAAAAGCTGCATGTTTGTAAGAAACGAATCCATCATTAAGACTTTTTAACTTTGAACAGTTGCACCATCCTGGACAAAATAGACTTTTAGAAGTTTTGGACTGTTTTCACTTTTAAACAGTTCATGATCTGTGCATTTCTCTCCTGATTAAGATGAGACTACTTTTTCACCGGAGAAAGTGATATTATGGATAGAAGATGCATATTTTAGTTGGACTGTTTGAAATTGAAAACATCTTGATGGATTATATTACAAACATGCAACTTTTTGTTTCACAGTGTTGATTGTTGGACTGGCGTTGTGTGGATTACTTGTGGATTAGTGTAATGTTTTTGTCAACTCTTATTCTGACGGCACCCATTCACTGCAGAGGATCCGTTGGTGAGCAAGTGATGTAATGCTAAATTTCTCCAAATCTCTTCCGAGGAAAGATGGACCTGAGGTTGAGTAAATGCTTAGCAAATTTTCATTTTGGGGTGAACTTTTCCTTTAAAGCAGTGGTCGCCAACCCGTCGATCGCGATAAGTAAAATAAGTACAAAAATGCATTAAATTTCTGGGGTTATATTAAGAACGCAAACAGCCCCATCGTCGCTTTTAATTGCGGATTAGGGGAATGGTACGCAAAGGCTTTTTTTTTATCTTGCTTGCATAACTAATCGGTGATACGAGGTGACACAATTACCATCACAATCACATTAAAGCTAAAGTGGAAGGCACTGAAAGCACTGCAGTTCTAATGGGTCAGATCGCTGAGGTCATATGGAACGCAATTAATATTTTTTTGCTGTAGATACAAAAAATGGATTTACTATGAAGTAAATATTCTGAGATGGATATAAAACATGAGTTGTTTAATGCACTGCATGATGAATAATAATGGCATAAAGTGTTTTTTTTTCCCCTTTAATGGTTGTTGTAATGCTCTGAATGTTAAATGTGCTCATTTTATGGTGATTGTTGGAAGAAAGGTGCCCTTCACTCTGGTATTCCCATAGCTGAAATTGACTGGCGAGCTGATAAGATGCCAGAACAATCATTTGTCGACTTGACAAATTCCTCCTTTTCCTCTGACCTGATGTCGGGCCGTACGTTTCAGATCAGAACCTCATCAAGCGTCCTCTTCCCCTCTGCTCTCATTCATCTCTCACACTCTATCCATCATACATTCAGACAGGTGTGCTCTAAACACACTTCTCCACATATCATTCATTCTCCGGGACTCCTCTGAGCTCATCCAATACTTCTAACTGTCCTCTGTTTGAACCACCTCTCAGTCCCTATCGCTAGCTCACGTTTTGTCATGTGATTGTGCTCCACATGTGATCTTCTCGTGTGCTTCCTTTGGTTCATGTGTTATGTTTTTTATTGGTTTGTAGTCTTGTCAGGTGGATCTCAGTTCTGTCTTGTCATTGGTTCACTGTCTTGATTACTCTCAGGTTTATCTTAGTTATTAGTTCATGTGGATATTTGAAGTTTAAAGGGAAATGGCATTACACTACATTTTAGCTTATAAATGCTTGTCAGTGCATTCAGCAGTTTTTTTTTTTATTGAAGTAATTATGAAATTGCATATAAAGGTGCACCTAAGTCATACTAAAGTGGGTCACAAAAGCACTCTAATGTTTAACTAATTGAATTTAATAAAGAATTTAACTATCATACATTTTCATTTAATCATGCAATTAATATGCAGTTAAGTATTCAAAACATTCAGTTTGCTGAATGATTATTATTTTACATACTGTAGTATTTTTTTTTTTAAAGTACAGCGGGTAAAATAAGTATTGAACACATCACCATTTTTCTCAGTAAATATATTTTTAAAGGTGCTGTTGACATGAAATTTTCACCAGATGTCGGTAATAGGGATGTAACGGTTTGAAAATTTCTTTCCACGATTATAGTGACGAAAGTTATCACGATTATCAATATTATCACGGTTTTGTTAAATTTAGATGAAAATGTTCAAAAAGAACTGATACACACACTGAA
>NW_015648510.1:448259-448641 GCF_001515625.1 Sinocyclocheilus rhinocerous
CTTTGGATACACAACAGGTTTGGAGGTCAAATGGCACTGCACATCACCCCAAAAACATCATGGTGTAGCACTGGCAAAATTCATATAATTGAAGGAAGGATGAATGGAAAAATGTACCGAGACATTCTTGATAAAATATCTGCTGCCATCTACCAGGATGATGAAAATGTAATGAGGGTGGACATTCTAGCGAGACAATGATCCCAAACACACAGCCAAGCAAACTCTCATTTGGTTTCAGAGAAAGAAAGAAAAGCTGCTAGAATGGCCCAGCCAATCACATGACTTGAATCCAATAGAAAATCTATGGAAAGAACTAAAGATTAGAGTTCATAGAAGAGGCCCATGGAGCCTTCAAGATTTGAAGACTGTTTGTGTGGAA
>NW_015648510.1:449296-461938 GCF_001515625.1 Sinocyclocheilus rhinocerous
AAAAGGCGTGGCATAGAGGAGAAACAATAATGTACAGTATGTGGAAAATAATGTGTTTTTTTAACTTTAAACCGCATAAACACATTTCATTACACCAAATACACAAAATAATGTTCTTTTTAGCAGCATCATATGACCCCTTGAAAAAAAAAAAACAGAACAAACTGGGGAAACATCTAATTGCAATTATTATTATTATTATTATTATTAGATAAAGATAGACAATTTAAACAAAATAATGAAATATTGCTATAATACTACTGAATTGTAAAGTATTTAATAATAATAATAATAATAATATTTAAATTAATATAACAATATTTTACATATCTTATATTTTGTTTATATAACAAAAGTTACCAAGCAACTGGCAAGTAACACGATTCTATATATTCGCCAAGGTTGGTTTTTACTTGCATTTAGCACTTGGTTAGTGTTAATTTTAAGCCCTAGCTGCAACTTCTTTTAGCCTAATCTCACCTAAACCTTCAACGATATTATTTTGCTACCTATGCTAACACTGATATTTTCCTTTGGGAAATGCAAATCTAGTTGAAACTGATTTCCCTTGACTCCGTCTGTCATCTTAGATGAAACTTTTCACTGATCTTTTTCTGAATTTGCCTTATACATACATGGATACAAGCAATGCTGCCATAAATTTTTAGGTAAAAAACAAAGTAACTTATTATAAGGCAGCATTATTTTGGTTCCTGCTGTTTGGAACAGCTGTCACGAGTGCATACCTAAACACATTGCCTTGGTGGGCGGTTTTCATGTCATTTCATATGATCTATGTTTCCTTTGGTTTTTGCTATAAAGAACTTTCTCTTCATCTCATTCCTGTCAGTAAAAATCGTGATCTCTGAGTCTCCTGGCCCCTGCAAACCCCGCGTCTCTCCTGTGCTCTCTCAGTGTTTTGATGAAGGAGAGCAGCAGGAACTGGCACGCAGCACTTCCTGCAGTGGAGCCCGGGGTCACTCACTCAAACACAGCACTCACCTTCTCTCTGCTTCTTTGTTCTTCGGGGCATAACTCATTCACCTTGACTTTCTTCCTATCTTTCGTTTCCCCTCTTGTCCTCTCTTACACACCCCTAAGCATGATTCCTTTCATCCTTCTCTACCCTGCTCTTTCTTTATCAGTCCGTTCTGTCTCAATTTGTTCTAGGACAAGCTTCTTTCTCTGATGTGATTCTTCTGCATATCTCCACCTGACAGCAGGTCTTTATTTCTGTCTCTGTGCCTGATGCATGTTAGCCATGTACATGCTATAAAGTTTTAGGAGTGACAACCGCATTTTTTTTGTGTGTGTGTGCATGTGAAAACCCCTAATTGATCATTCTGTGAGTACAAAAAAAGTCACTCCTTTTGGCCACAAACATCTGTATAAGCCCACATACATTTCAAATAAACACCTGCATTTTGATTAAATTAATTAACAAATTGGTCAACCTTGTAGTGTACTTAAAATCATATTTTCAATATAAACTGTATTGCAGATAGTATAATATAAATGAAATAAAAGGCTACTTAAGTGTACTGAAAGAGAGTATAATTTTTAGAGAGTACACTACATTTTGATGTGTTGACTAACATTATGTAATGCACTTGATTATAATTTAAACTGTTATTATTTGATATTACATATAAATTCGATATATTTTTAATATACTAAATTGCAACTTCATCATTACAAATGTGCAATTACAATTGTATTTAAATATAGTTTCAATAGAAATGAAATTGAAGTTAAATACTTGTTATTTGGCAATACACTAAACATTTTTTTTTTTCGAAAACAATAATAGTAATTATGAAATTATGTATAAAGATGTATGTACTTCCTACTTAAGTGGGTCAAAAAAGCATTCTAAAGTTAAGATAAGTGCATTAAACATGAATTCAATTAACATGCAATTAAGTGTCCCAGGGTATTACTACACATTCAGTTTGCACTTAAGTATATTCGTTAGTACTATTTTAAATAGCATTCTACAGTGTATTTTTGTGTTTTTCACCATGCAGAGTAGATTTTAATTACAGTAATTAATAACAAGTCAAAGGCCATTGTAACATTTATTTATTTATTTATGAACATAAAAGACTAAGGCCTTTTGCTCACAAAGAAAATAATGTTTGCAATAAGTTGGTAAAGTTCATAAATTATCATGAATAAAAACAATTCATAAATAAAAACAATGTACAAATTAATTTAATAAGATACAATGTTTATATACCACATTAGCTGTAAATGTAATACAATTTAAATCACAATAAATGTGCATTTGCTGTGAAAATGTATTTAGGTGCAAACGGGCGTTCAGACGTCACTGCAAAAGAGACGCAGTGAGATTCTACAGAGATGGTGAAGCATGGTCACCTTTCAGCTTGTGATTGATGATTTCCTTCCTAGGGACCGTTTACACGACAACGTTTTCAGCCAAAAACAGGAAACTTTTTATGCATTTTGACTGTTCGTTTACACGACAATGGCGTTTTGGAGACGGGTTTCAAAGTGCAAATTTTTGAAAACGGCACCGTTATCGTTTCAGTGTAAACACCCAATACAGGAATCTTTGAAAACGGTGACATGCGCGTGCGTAGTACGTGTTAGGTATGTAGACATGCGCAGTATGTGTCGATTTTAAAGGAAAGAGCGAACAAACATACACAACAATGGCGGAGTACATGGTACTGTTGTTGCTGCTCAAGAGTTTGCTAATGCTTCTTCAGCAAAGTGTGGATTTACTTCACCTATATAACAACCAACAGCGGAGACACATCTTATACATCATATAATCGTCACTTCCCACCAGGTACTGTTTACTAACAAGGGGACAGCTCCAACTACTGGCCTGGCATATGTAATACAACGTTTTTGGACGTTTTCGCGGATATGTGTAAACGCAAATCGTTTTAAAAACATTGTCGTGTATACGTGAAACTTTTTAAAAACGCAAGGGAAAAACTTCAGTTTTTGACTACACCGTTGTCGTGTAAACGTAGCCTTAGCCTCATACAACATCATCACAAACTCTTAGAAGTTAATTATTTCCGTTGTTCGCTCTCTCTGAGCAAGTTTTATTTTCAAAGGGCAGGAGAGCAACAGTGCTATTGAAGGCGGCTGCTTCTATAAATAATGAAGGCATATGAATGATTATAACCTCTAAGTACATATCTCAGGTCAAAATAATAAATCAAAAAGTGAACAGGGTTTAAAAAAAAGAACTCAGTTAAATTTGAGTAGTGAACACATTTCGGTCCATTTTCCATTCACACCATGTGACCAAACTGTCTATATGTAAGGGATCATGCACGGCCAAGAACCACCCAACGCGAAGCAGAGGGTGGTTGCCTCCGCAAAGTGCATTAAAATCATTTTTTTCAAATAAATTAAAGCATTTATTTGAATTAATTATCGACTGATCGCAAGAGAGACAGAGATAGAGAGACAGAAAGAGAGATGATGGTTGTGTGTGCGTTACCAGCGTCTGTGCGTCTCTCTACAAACAATGAAGCTGTGTGTAGTTACTTCAGAAACACCTCATTGCTGAGGAATATAATGTAAAGCAGCATATTAATATAGAACAGTGATTAAACTGACTGGGAACTACATGTGCATTAATCGGTTTTAATGCATACCTGCCAGCCAATCAAAATTGAGTATTCAGACAGACCATGGTATAAATGAGCAATATCACACGAGTAGCAGTGCGATATGACTGCATATCGGCACGGCTGTGATTCAGCTGTAGGTAATCACAGCATGCTGATATACAGCCATATCATACTGCTACTCATGTGATATTGCGTTTATACAACAGTTCGTGGCACGAGTGTGTAAATACATAAGAAACAACAATAAAGTGTCTTTAAAAACCTTCTTTTCCTTCCGGCATGGATTCAAATCTCAGTTTGACAGTTTAACAGCTGAGCCCAAGCCTCCGTTACTAATTAAAAAACGTCACTTTAGAACTAGTAACGAAGGAACGTTGAGTTGCTTCATTGAAAGCTTATTGTATTACTGTATTAAAAGCTCACTGTATTATGTAGAGTATTATGAGAGAGAGGGACTGAGCGAGTATGATTACCTGCATCATTCTTCAGCTCAATCTCTTATTCACAATAAAACATTTTTTGAATGTCCGCTGAGGAAAGCGATATCTTTTTCATAGGCCCTACTATCCTTTCATCTGTTAAGGGTGATTTCCGATGACAGCACTGCTTAGTGCATTTGTTAGCTGAATCTTACAAGGTGTTGAAAGTAAAAATAACTTCTTTGTTTACAACCGTGTTTCAGTCTCTTTCAATATAAAAGCCTTTACTGCAGACTCGCTCATACAAAACACTCACTTATGTAACTAAAATCACCATCATGAACACACACTGTTTCCCAATACTAAGTTATATAATATAAGTATAAATATAATTATGATATAATATAAGTTAAACAAATTATATCTCATGTTTAACCACTATAGAGCCATCAGAGCTAGTGGCAAATTACCAAAGAACTGGCCGAGCCTACATCTCCGAAAACGTCGAAGCAAATTTTCAAATAGAGGTTTTCTTTAACAAACCACATATTTGAAGTTTAAACAAGTACATTCTCACCAAATAAATTCTTAAAACTACATTTTGTGACACAACAACCAGAGTGATACAAACGGTGAAACGGATAGAGCTCTGTTATTACTGGAATATTGTATCCCTCTCAGCCAATCAGATTCGAGGACCACAAAACACTTTGTGTATATTATATATATATATGTGTGTGTGTGTGTGACCCTGGACCACAAAACCAGTCATAAGGCTCAATTTTTTGAAATTGAGATTTATATACCATCCCAAAGCTGAATAAATAAGCTTTCCATTGATGTATGGTTTGTTATGATAGGAATATTTGGCCGAGATACAACTATTTGAAAATATGGAATCTGAGTGTGCAAAAAAATCTAAATACTGAGAAAAATCGCCTTTAAAGTTGTCCAAATGAAATCCTTAGCAATGCATATTACTAATCAAAAATTAAGTTTTTATATATTTACGGTAGGAAATTTACAAAATATCTTCATGGAACATGATCTTTACTTAATGTCCTAATGATTTTTGGCATAAAAGAAAAATCAATTTAAACGATATTTTAAAATATTTAAAAATGAATATTATATAACCAATTTGTTTCACATTCTTTCTTGGAAAATAAAGAATCACTATAACTTCTGAAACTGACCAGCAGTGTTTTAGCATTACTTAAAAAGTAGTGAAATAAAAAGTGATGAAAATGTAATTTAACATCAATGTGAACATACAAACAAAAAAATTAATGACACTACTTTAATATCATTGTAACTTTGCTTTCCACACACTTTAAGTACTTCTTCATATACCACAGCAAAAACTATAGTCTGAGAAAGTTCAAACATGATTAAAGGCAAGTGAACAGTCAGTAAAAAAAAAGAAAGAAAAAGAATAAAAAGAAATACACAATTTACAAGCATAGATAAAATAAACAGTAGTATTCAGGTACAGAAATGTAATAATTAAGTGTAAAATAACACTGCATAGTGTTCACTGTATGAATTAAATTTAGATTAATATTTGTTATAGCCGTTTTGTTAACATTAGTGTCATATTCAGCAGCACGTATTTATAGGCTGCTGTCCCTTTAAATCCGACTGCACGGATCCCGTATAATGATACACATCCGATTTCTTTCTCAGCTGTTTACATTAATTTAAAACATAACCGACTGAGTTTACAAGAATGACCGTCGAGACGGGTACTATTGACATAATTCTGTGTGTGTGTGTCTGTTCAAACATAAGGAGGAGATGCGAAAGACGAATTAACTCGGTCTGAAACGCGTCTCTCTGTGTGTATGCACACGCTTTGCACGTGTGCGGCAGAACTGAAGAGATGCTGTGCGAGATGCGGCTTGTGCGCGCGCTTCAGGTGTGAGTCAGACAGCAAGACCTATATGCGTTGAACTAAAACTTTGACCTTTTGCAACGTTTTGATTTAAGTAGCCTATTATTAAAATGATATCGCACGCCAATGCGATATGCATATTGCGATATTTCGATATATCGTGCAGCCCTAATAGTGAGAAATGGTATTTTATAAAGTGTTACCGGAAAATTGTACTTTCCAGTTCATTGGTTTGGCATGGAGTTTTCTGGACCATGAGTTATGCTCTAAAATACCTGCAAACCATTCTCAGACCCCTGAAATGAACAAAGTTAGACCCATGTTCAACATTCAACTGACAGCACCTTTGTGGAAAAATGACTGCTTGTCAAAGTTGTGCTGACTTTGCAGTACCTAGGATTTTTCCTGAAAACACATTGGTAGGAGATTTCTTTCACAAATCAGTTCTGACATATAGAATGCATTTGAGCTTCAGCACACACTTGGTAATCTTACCAACTGTGCTGTGCTAAAAGACACTTCACGCTGAGCAGGGAACAAAATCTGATGAATACGTAACGTGCCTCTTTTTCTTTCGACTCCAGTTCCTGCTTAATTGCTCCTGATTAAATTGATTTCTTCTTCTTGTACAGGTAATTTGCTGCAAGAGGTGTCTGCTAGGGCTGGAGAAACAAAGTAAGCCACAGACGAATGGAAATTTGCTGTGCTTTAAATCCACCTTAAACCTCAGCTGCCCTTCGGCTCAGGACAGACATAAAAAGAAATGCAATTATAAATTATTCAAAATGCTTTCAATTTAAAGGTGATCCACCGATCCTGGTGTCACATAATACAGAATTGAGATTGATGTCATTCAATTCACTGAATTTCAGCCTATAGCATTGTCATTGCTTTTTGAACATATACCATGGTAAAAACATAGTAGTCAATAGTAAACAATAGTAGCAATTTGCTTTTGGTTTCAGTTAGTACAATAGCATGACTTCTGTATCCTTAATAGTTTCTTGTCACTTTTAACTGTTTTATCTCATAATAAAAAAGCAACTTGTGAGAAAATGTTCTTTGTCAATATGCAGACATTATTTTTTACAAATCTCTTAAATACTTTAGTCTTTATGATGTAATTCCACCTTGCGGAACTTGGAAATATGACAAATAAAGACAATAAGAGAACAAAATTTCAAAGCTCAGTGTGCTATTGGCTGCAGTTAATGTCAAACTGACTGTGCACTGTATGTGGAAGAAGCTTTATCTGGTTTTGTGAGAAAACACGATTGATAATGGATACATATTATGGTTAATACACAACTGTGTGCACTGTTGTTGTTTACTTGTCCAATTTATTAATAATGCTTTTCATGTAATAATTTGGGACGACTAAACAAAAGCATGGGAAAGTTTTATCTACTTTCTAGAATGTACTTTTTTAGACAATTGAGGTCAAAACTGATTACATATGTTAAATGTTAATTTAATTTTTTATCAATTTTATAAACATGGCATTTAGAATCATCATATAAGTCACATCACGTATATCATTATCATATTGGTTATCAGCTGCCTTCAAAACTATTGTTCCCCTTCAGGAACTCGAACTGCATTGGAAAACACTATGGGACCACTTCAGTGTGACCACCCTCTGAACCACGTGTGTAATCAGTCCAATGGATGGGCGAGACATCACGGGCGGGGTGACGTAGAGACCAGGAAGCTTAAAAGCACGTGCAGTGGATACAGTCGCAGCTTTCTGTCATTCAGCAAGCGCTCTGTGTGTGTCAGTCCTAGTTACTGTTGTTTGTCCTGTTGCTGCAATATCATGCCTAAATCAGCCAGCAAATGCAAACATAAGGGCGAGAGCAAGCACCGCTATAGACTGTGTGTTCTTATCATGCCTAAATCAGCCAGCAAATGCAAACATAAGGGCGAGAGCAAGCACCGATATAGACTGTGTGTTCCTCCCTGTCCTCGCTACATCATGGACGGGAATGCACACAGTTTATGCGTGGTTTGCTTGGGAGCAAAGCACGCTGAGTCAGCTCTCGAGGGAGCTGTCTGTCCGCACTGCGAGCGCCTCTCGCTGTGGACGCTTCGCTCCCGGAAGGCTCTCTTTGAGCATTCCCTGCGGCTCTGGTCCCGTGTCTGCCGAGGCAGCACGTCGATTGCGGTAGTGGGGTTCACAGATGGATCTGGCGGAGGGAATGGAGACGGGCGAGTCCCTATCTTCTTCCTCACCCGCCAGATCCAGCGCCCCCTCTCAGGGATCGGATGAAGTTTTTTCCACCGTGGGAGAGGGCTCGACACTCCGCTTCTCTTCCTTTGAGGGAGTCGATGTGGAGGCTGTCGATGAGGCAGGGGATTCGCCCCTCCTGTCTCCCCAGTATGAGGAGCTGTTGAAGGTAGTAACTAGTGCTGTGGCTAAGTTAAACATCGATTGGCCCGCGAGAAATAGGCTGAACCGCAGAAAAGCAAGCTGGATGAATGGTTTCTGCGTACTAGTGTTGTTTTTGGCGGCCTGTTTTAATTTTAGTTTTAGTCTAGTCTTTGTGTGAAGCTGTCATTTTAGTTTGCGATATTTAGTCATAATTTTCGTTGACGAAAGCAACACTACTGCGTACTAAGCCGCTACCTCCAAGCCGGGGCTTGCCATTTTTCCCCGATTTTCACACTGAGGTGTCGAGATCATGGTCGAAGCCTTCCTCGGCCCCCATCTTCAGCCCCGTCCAACCACTATGCAAATGTGGTGGGGCTGAATGAGAGTGGTTACAGGGCTATGCCTCAGGTCAAACAGACGCTCTCGAGCTATCTGTCGCCCGGTTCGGCATCATCCCTGAAAGCCCTGGCACTGCCCTCCAAGCTGCTGCGTACTACATCTAGCTTGGTGGGCAAAAGGTACACGGCAGCGGGTCAGGCTGGTGCGTGTTTGCACACTATGGCAGTGTTACAAGTGTACCAAGCCAACCTGCTGAAGGAGCTAGACGAGGGTGAGGAGATTAAGCCGGAGGATATCACAGAACTCTGCAGAACCACTGATTTGTCTCTCCACGCCATCAAAGAGACCGCCCGCACCATCGGCATGTCTATGGCAGCTATGGTGGCCGCGGAGAGGCATTTGTGGTTGACCCTGTCTGAGATCAGAGAGAAGAACAGGGTCTTCCTCATGGATGCCCCGCTTGCGCCTTCTGGCCTGTTCGGCGACGCCGTCAACTCGGTCATCAACAGGTTCCAGGAAGCCCGTAAACAAGTGGCGGAGTTCCAGCGGTTCCTCCCTCGCCACTCTCTAGCTTCTGGGGCTGCATCGTACCGGCTCCTCATACCAGGAACAACAAAAACAGAGCGTCGCCTCACTTGCTCCTCCACAGCGGGACCTGTGGAGCAGAGACGCTCTAGGTCGGGGACTTCAAAGTCGAAGCTGGATCTGTGGACTGTCCTTCAGGCTAAGAAGTCCTCGGCCAAGAAGTCCTGATGCTTGTGGCTCAGGAGTACTGAGGGCAGGCCCCTCTGGGGAAGAGCGGTGTACACCTCATCATACGGTGCCCGTTTCTCCTCAGTGCCCTCAGAAGATTGTTCTGCCAACCCTGCCACCCACAGTTCTTCAGGGTGCAGTGGTCTCCGGCGAGCGCTTATTTCAATCTCCGCCCAGAAACGTAGCGGTACAGGGAGGCTCGCTACCTCTTTGGAGGTCTCTAGGGCAGCTAGATCGGACGTTCCCTGCCAGTCCTCTGCTTCTTGGCACGGAGCTAGCAGCACTAGGTACACCAGAGGTCAGTCTCGAGAGGCTGATTCCCTTAGTAGACTATTTGGCAGCGTGGAAACTTCTGCCAAATGTGTCTCAATGGGTCCTGCACACTGTAGAAAGAGGCTACTGAATCCAGTTCGGCTCTCCTCTGCCTTGTTTCAATGGGGTCATTCCCAATCTGGAGGGCCCCGAGCAGGCTCTGGTAATGGAACAAGAAGTAAAAACTCTCTTGAGGAAGGAGGCCATCGAGGTGGTCCCTCCTCTCGACAGAGAGTCCAGGTTCTACAGCCAGTACTTCATCGTTCCAAAGAAGAATGGAGGGTTGCATCCCATTTTAGATCTGCGTCAATTGAACCGCTCAGTCATGCGACTGAAGTTCAGGATGCTCACAATCAAACAAGTCATGTCTCAGATCAGGTCTGAGGACTGGTTTGTCACGATAGATCTAAAAGACGCATATTTCCATGTCTCCATCCTTCCTCAACACAGGAAGTTTCTGAGGTTTGCTTTCGGGGGCGAAGCTTACCAGTATCGGTTCTTCCATTCGGCCTGGCTCTCTCACACTTTCACGAAGTGTGTGGAGCAGCATGCTCTGGCTCCGCTGCGACTCCAGGGCATCCACATACTGAATTATATCGACGATTGGTTAGCTCAATCGGAGTAGATGTCGGTTCGGCATTGAGATGTCGTTCTCGCACACATGAAAGAGCAGGGGTTAAGCCTGAATGCCATGAAAAGTGTGCTTTCTCCACTACAGAGGACCACTTATCTGGGCGTGACAGTGGTGACTCAAAACCAAGGGGTTTTCCCCGAGGGGAAATCCGCTTTGCATGCTCAAGGTCACGCGGCGATGCCTACGTGCCTTAGACATGTGGAGGAAACCTTGGTTCTTGTCTCAGGGCCTGGTGCTGGGAGCTCCTTGTCGTCGTGTAATACTAATGATGGACGCGTCCCTCACCGGTTGGGGTGCGGTCATGAGTGGCCACTCTGCTCGCGGTCTATGGAGTGGTCGCCATCTCTCGTGGCACATCAACTGCCTGGAGATGTTGGCCGTGTTTTGAGCACTGAAACACTTCCTCTCAGACCTAAGAGGCCACCATGTGTTGATGCGCACCGACAACACAGGGGTGGTCTCTTACATCAACCACCAAGGAGGTCTGCGTCCGCGCCCACTTTACAGGCTGGCGCACAAGATCCTTGTGTGGTCCCAGGGGAAACTCCTCTTGCTGAGTGGTACAGACTTGGCTGAGGCTTCGTCTGTACGCCTTTCTCCCGATTGCTCTGCTCCCGGGAGTTCTGGAGAGAGTGCGCAGGGCCGGTGTACGTCTACTGCTATTAGCCCCTTTCTGGCCGGGCCGAGTATGGTTCTCGGATCTGATTTCCCTTCTCGACGGCTCTCCATGGAAGATTCCCATCAGGAGGGATCTCCTCTCACGGGAGGGGAGCACTATCGTCCACGCCCGCCCAGAATTGTGGAAGCTGTGGGTGTGGCCCCTGAGGGGGTGCAGCTCATAGCTTCCGATCTCTCAAATGAGGTTGTTGAGACCATCTTCCAGTCCAGAGCTCCCTCTACGAGGAAACTGTATGCCTTGAAGTGGAAGCTTTTCACTTCTTGGTGCGGAGACCCAGTTAACTGCCCAGTTGGTTCAGTGCTGGAGTTCCTGCAGGCCAGATTCTCCACAGGGTTGACCCACTCCACTTTGAAGGTCTACGTGGCGGCCATAGCGGCCTACCACGCCCCTCTCGGTGGTCAGTCCGTGGGCAAGAACCCCCTAGTTACACGTTTCCTCTGAGGCTGAGGCCTCCGGTACAATCACGTGTCCCCCCGTGGGACCTGGCTGTGGTGCTAGAAGCTCTCTGTAGGCCTCCTTTCGAGCCCATTGAAGAGATTTTTGATCATTTCCTCTCTATAAAGACTACCTTCCTCCTTGCTATCTCTTCTATCAAGAAAGTTGGTGACCTTCAGGCCCTCTCCATGGCCCCCTCTTTCCTAGACTTTGCACCTGGATTGGCCAAAGCGTTTTTGTACCCAAGGTCCCTTCATTTTCACCACGGCCTGTCGTACTCGAGGCCTTCTGTCCTCCTCCCTTTCGGGAGCCTGACCAGCAGAAGCTTAATTGTATGTGTCCAGTGCGAGAATGGTGTGATCCAGTGTGTTTTTTTTTGTGTGAGTGTGCAAAAAAACTTTAACATTACAAGTAAACCTCAAAGAACATATTAAAATAATTTAAAAAATCCATGTCATGACCCCTTTAAAATACTGTTAACTCAAATAATTAATTATATTTATACTGACATTTAAAATAACAATAATAACATTATTATATTAAGGCTGCATCACCTACAACAGTATCTTAAACCAATGACTATTTATTTATTTACTTAGATTAATATTTGCAGTGATATAATGAAAATAGATTCCTTAAAATAATGCAGCAAACATGTGCATGTAGAATATTATATAAATATGAAATATTAGACTTTATTAAACATTTTAACAGTAAAAATTACATCAAACAACACTGTGCTGCTGGTTTTTTTTCTACATAAATACGTATATACATGCAGAGTAAGAGGATGCATGCACCTCTGTTCCATTGATTTTAGATATCTGTTCCACTGGAGCAAAAACTGATCCTCATTGGAAAACAAGCTTTAAACACATAATTTTGGGTCCCGTCCAGATGCCATGCTTGACTGGCCTGGTTCCTCACTATCATCAGCATCATTGGTGCTCTTTGCAAAGGAAAAATGATGGGCAGCAGACAATCATTTACTGCAGTTGGATGCAGATATAAAGTCTTACATTTAATTTAATTGTTACGTTTAATTTAGGATTTAGGGAATCTTGTTATTGCCTACTGAAATGAGTAAATATTACAAAAATAGAGACCGAAGTTTGTTCAATTATTTTCTTAAATTAAATTAAAAGTAAGTTTGTATTATTATTATTATTTATTTATTTTTATCGTT
>NW_015648510.1:462134-471514 GCF_001515625.1 Sinocyclocheilus rhinocerous
GTGACTTCAACTCCTACCAATGTCATTTTCTGGTAAGATATCTGTACTTTTACTTGAGTATGGCTTTCAGGTACTTTATACACCACTGCTGATAAGCAATGTACATATAATGATTGCATTATAATAAAAGCATATTATGCTGCAGTTTTGTGGTTGCAGGACAACTGGCAAGTATTTTTATATCCTCATCAAAGCCAATTTTTAATTGTGGACCCTGCACATTGTACCAAAAAGCAACAATGTTCAGATATCTTATTGAATGCACTGAATATGATTACACACATCAACTCTCTGATAATCCGTCCCAAGTCACACACACACACACACACACACACACACACACACACACACACACATCCCCCTTCACTCCATTTTCTGGTAAGATATCTGTACTTTTACTTGAGTATGGCTTTCAGGTACTTTATACACCACTGCTGATAAGCAATGTACATATAATGATTGCATTATAATAAAAGCATATTATGCTGCAGTTTTGTGGTTGCAGGACAACTGGCAAGTATGTATTTTTATTCATCAAAGCCAATTTTTAATTGTGGACCCTGCACATTGTACCAAAAAGCAACAATGTTCAGATATCTTATTGAATGCACTGAATATGATTACACACATCAACTCTCTGATAATCCGTGTCAAGTCACACACACACACACACACACACACACATTTCCCTTCAGTCTTCAAGGCACTCAACCATGATTCACTGGTTACATAAACATCATAGGTATTTGATCAGGGCTTCTTTCTCAACCTCTGCGTACTGATACAATTAACAACCCCCATATTTCTCATCTAGCCAATACAGTGAAACTCCATGTTTTACAAGTCAATCACTCTGCGCAGTCTCGTAAAGCTGTTCAAATATTAGGCAGGTGCCTGCTGAATTGATCTTTTACAGAAGACTAACTTGTCTTTTGAAACAGGATAATTGTTGCATAGAAGCATACAAAATCCCACGTTTATTGATGTGTGTGCATCAACTGCATGTGATATGGATGAAACAGAAGGTGCGAGAGTTAATCTAATTAAGAGCTGATTGAGAGCGGAGGTCGCCTCCCAAAGATAACACACAAAGAGAACAAGAGAGGTATTCTGAAAATACATGCTGGCGGCTGCATCACACACTACATATGAATATAACCCTACATCTCACCACATCATCTCTTTGCTGTCTGTTTTTCTGTTTATCTTTCACCCTGCCCACACGGGGTGCATCCGTTGACGTGACGCCAGTGTTCATGTTTACACACTGTCTTTTTGTTGTTTTAGACTCTTTTTTTAATATTATTCTTCAAATTTTGTCAATATTTTATCATGTCATTTTTTTTTTTTTTTTTTACTCAAACTAAAATGACATCTAAAATTAGTCAACAAAAATTGCCATTTTAATTGACAAGAACATTTAAAATTAACTAAATATTCCAACATTTTATACATTATTAAAAAAAAATAAACATTTTTGAAATAACAATTGGCACACTATTGTAATACAATATTGTAAATTCTTCATGCTCTAGATATCCATTGTCTGTGTTTTAGTGAAACTGAACCCAATCTGTTGTGTTAACATATAGGAATTTTCTGTATTGATTTTTCACTGGTGTTTTACCTGTATTTTTAATTACATATTTGCATTATTTACATTTGTGCATTTGGCAGATGCTTTTATCCAAAACGACTTGCATTGCAAGTTATACATTTGATCAGTTCATGCATTCCCTAGGAATTGAACCCATGGTCTTAATGTTGCTAGCACCATGCTCTACTGTTTGAGCTACAGGAATGCATTGTATTGTGAATGCATTGTATTGTGTTGTGTTTTAGGGTCAAAGAAAGTGTTTCTATGCTTAACGGATAATGTCCTGGTAGAAAATTACCAAATTTTCCATTAAGTGTTCCAGTTCACTTGTGCGTTTGCGCCATTTTGTGTAGAAGGTTGTAATATTACACTTATGTTGTGTACTTATGTCAATGAAGTCAATGAGTCAATGAAGCCGCTAACAAAACACTTCAGTTTATGAGTGTTCATTCATTGTTTGACTCAAATAGGTCACTTAACATTTCAGTCACACTTTAGTTTGGGGATCAGTTCTCACTATTAACTAACTATTATCAGCGACTTTTGCCACAATAAATTCCTAATTTGCTGCTTATAATTAGTTAGTAAGGTAGTTGTTAAGTTTAAGTATGGGGTGGATTAAAAGATCTAAACTATGGCCATGCAGAATAAGGCATTAATATGTGCTTTATAAGTACTAATAAACAGCCAACATGCTAGTAACACACATTTTAATAAGCTAAACTAGTTAATAGTGAGAATTGGCCCCAAAACTAAAATGTTAGTAGCAGTTCAAATAGACATTGATGTTAACATGACGCTAACCTAATAAAATAAGCATACAACTCTCAGAAGCATAAAAACATCCATAACAAAAAAAAATATTGGGTAAATTGGCCAATTTTTAATTGAATACTAAATGAAATATAATCAACACTACTCAGAAATATATTAGGATTGTATTGCATTTTTTCCAGTCAACCCAATGCATTGGAATCTGCCATTGCTGTGTGAAGAATATGCACGATCCCACCTTTTGGAACAGTATTTACGTCAGTAGTGTACCCATGAAAATACTGTCAAAGTAGGCAGCTCACTAGGTTTTGGAACAGCTTATATATGGTCTCTCTTATCTTAATAACAGATAAAATAAATCTTTTTGCTCTCTAGTCGGGTCTTTGGTGGGTTTATTCATGTTGATAAATATGCTTGGAATCGGGGATTAGAAAACAACTGTAATGCAAATGATTTAACCTACAGCATCATTAGAATTCTGTACATATCCCTCAGCACATAGCGGTTGTTTTTGCTCAATGAACTCTGACGGCACTGAGAGTTTTGACACTGTGGGGTGCTGGTCTGCTTGAGCTTGCTGCTAACTTCGACAAATTATCATATGATGCAAGTCGGTGACTCTCATCAAGGTTAAAAGACATATACTCCACCAATCACACTCTTGTTTGCTTAACAGCATTCAGTTTGTACACACTCAGCGTACGTCAGGCTCCACGTGGCTGCTTAGGCTAAGGACACAGGGGTGGGCCATTAAAATGGAACCAGATGGTTTAGGCCACAGCAGGCATTAGCTCAGTTTAATTTCTCGTTGCGAGTGTTGAGTAATGTCGATGATGTATCTGTCTGATTTAGACTCCTAGCTAGAGAGGCAGATCAATGGGCTCCACTAATTATGCAATTATATAGCTGCTTTACTACAATCATAATGGGGGCAGGCAGACAGAATCAAAATGAGAGAGTCTATTACAGCCAAAGGGAGATAGAGGACAGAACATTGGGATGAGGAACGCTGAATGACAGTCGCTTACAGCAAGATGGCTTGGCAAAAGATGATTCATGATGGCAAAGATGATTCAAGGCAGATCTTAAAGGGTTAGTTCACACAAAAATTCTGTCATCATTTACTCACCCTTGTGTCGCTCCAAACCCATAAGATTTCTGTTCATCTTCAGAACAAAAATTAAGATATTTTTTTAATATTTCCTCACCATTTGTGTCTATCCATTGGAAGTATAGTTTCAAAAAACATCATAAAAGTAATCCATATGAATCAAGCAGTTTAATCCAAGTCTTCTTCAGAGAATTGATCGCTTTAAATGATGAACAGATTTAATTTAGGCTCTTATTCACATAATTGATCAACGCACATACATAGCGAACATCAAATATGGTCAATGGAAGCTCAAACTTGATGATTGCTTGATGCACTGGAATATGTCAAGTATGTACGTTTGAGCTTCCTTTGATCATTTTCAATGGATGGCCAAAAAAATTAGGAGAGAATATTAAACATACCTTCATTTGCATTCTGAAGATGAACGAATGGGTTTGGAACAACATAAGGGTGAGTAAATGGTAACAGAATTCTCATTTTTGGATGAACTAACCCAATCAGAGGGACGTCATGAGCTTTTATTTCCTGGATTGAACGTAATCCTATTTCTTCATAATAGTCTATGTTTCCTTGAAGGCAGTGAAGAAATCCAAGCGTTCTATTTGTTTTCCTTTGTCAGAGTTTTACTACCAGAGCACTTCTGAAAACACTAGATTTCTGTGATGGAAGCAAGTGGTCGATGGACGGAGAAGCCCAAGGGAGAGAAAGGCTTTGCCTGTGTAAATAAATTACCTGTATCATTGATTCATTTATAGATTAATTCAGTATGAGCTGCATCAGCTGTGACGTTCTGACTTTGATTGATGAGTTGTGGAAAGTTCTTTGGGGAAAAAAATAAAAAGGGAAACATATTCTGCACCAACTCAGTATTACAAAAATTCAATTTCTGGCTTGTCCTTGGAAATCAAGTAATAGCTAATGTTCCAAATAGGAACTATGGGCCCTGCTTTCTGTGGATCTGCCCAACTAAGTGCTTTTGACACTTTAACGAAGATCAAATAATCAGCCAATGATGGCCAAAGCAGTGCTCTTTCCTTTCTCTAATTGACTGTGGCAGGGCCAAAGTCTTTACATACATTTATGATTTCACCGCAGGTGAGTCATGATGGAGCCGCGTAATCATATTAAAATGGTGACAAACCGTGTCATATCCCACATTTCCTACTGTTCAGGTTTCTCTTCATAAAGTTTTTAATCCCATGGCACATGATCAAAAAAAAATGTATTGCCCCATTTGTTTTTGTATATTGCCAAAAATATATGATCAGTGTACCCAAAATGTACATGGAAATTGCAAAATTGAAAATGTATTTTCTTGCCCATTTGAATAAATTTGGCTAAATATGTTTCAAGTGCTGATTATCACATTATATTTAGAACTACTCTCTTGGCATCAAAGGTTGCATTGCTGCGAAGATCTCACAAATACTTTCATCATAACTAACAGTAAAATCAAAATGTAAATAAGAGACTGGTTTAGCCGTGTAAAGTGTGTCATTGATTATAATGGGAGTTTTTACGAAAATTCACAAATCCGATCACTGATGGACAGATCACTGGTGATGATTTTGAAAAAGGTACTATTGTTCATTGTTAGCTTATAATGCTAATAACTAAGGTTACCGTTCCTTACATTAAATACTTATTTTTATTGTTTTTGCCTTTAATTTGATAGGACAGTGTAGAGAGGACAGGAAGTGAAATGGGATCGGGAAAGATCCGCAAGCCAGGACTCGAACTCGGGACGACCGAAGCGTGACCAAAGCGCAACCGCGCCGCATGTCGACGCGCTGCCCACGAGGCTATTGGCCACGATAACGTTCCTTATATTAATACATTTTTAACTTTAATGTTTAAAGTAATGTATTAGTATACATAGAAAGAAACATTTAACAAGATTAATAAATGCTGTAAAAGTATTGCTCTTTTTAATTAGTTAACTATTTTGTATAGATTTTTTTAATACTACCAGTTAAATTAAAACAAGTAAAAAAGTAACAGTGACATGGTGTAAACTCAAAAAGTACCACATTACCCAGAGTGATTCTAAAAACAACGCAACAAACATTTAATACAAAAAGGCAAATGTGGAAATAAGAAAGAACAGTATTTGAAATAGTAAAACTCATTATTGAAGCAGAGAGGCAGAGGTTTCTCATCACCTTTCAGTTCATTACTTTCCGACAGATCTGTTTACCTTTGCTGGACTGACATGAACGATAACGAGCTAAAATGATGGTGTGAAAAATGGGCAGAGCATCAATCAATACGAGAGCAGAGACATTGTGCCATAATTTCCAGCTAAATTACTCCACCCGCTTGCTAGGCGGTGAACTGCACTTTGTTATGTTATGAATCAAAGCCAAATGAGATTAATGACTGTGAGCGCTGAGTTAATGTTCCTGTGTGAGAGTGATGAGGGTCTGCTGATGCCTCCATATAGCTGCAATGCAGGAACATGAACAAAATTGTAATGAGCAAAATGATCATCACTGTGCTTTAAATGCGTCACAACATCAACAAACTGAGTGACATAGATTTTGTTGACTTGCAGGTCAGATATAACTGCTGTTTTGGTTGTCTTGCATACCATGATTATACTGCAGCCAAAGTTATGTTTGGAAATGATTGTGACATCATTACCATTCCCAAATGCAAGATTTTTTTCTGTTTCTCACACAACGCTACTGCATAACATCAGACTTGGAATGTAGTACACAAAATGTATAGATTACTTTAAACTTTAATGGTGCTTTTGTGTCTTTTTTGATGCGGGAAAACTTCAGTCCCTGTTCATTGTAAAAAGCATGGAAACAGAATAAAGAAAGTCATGCAGTTTTGGTACAGCAAATGACAACAATTTTAATTTTGGGGTGAACTATCCCTTTACAAGTAGGAAGTTTATCATTTCACCAGACATTTGATTAAAAATCACTATTTTTTTAGGTAAAAAAATAAATAAATCTATATGAATGAAATGTTCACAGTAAGATCAATAACATGCATTTAGAAACAGCTAAATGTGAATTTTCATTTCATGCTGACTTTAAGGGTAAGTAAATCTGAAATTGATGATACCACAATAATAGGCAATAATTAAGTGACATAAATAAATAAACAACTTCAGTGAGTTTTTGCCATTTTTGTGTGCAATATGCATTAAATTTTCTCTGACGCGTTTGTGGCTGAGACTAGAGCATGAAGAGAGCTTCCATATCTGCACAGCCTAAAGCAGCTGATTAGAGGAGACAGCTCAATGAAGCTCAAACCAAATCAGACTGCTTGATTAATTTATCCGCTGATAAACGCCTCCCTCCGTTCACATCAAGTCATCTGTCTGCACGAGGAAAAGACATCACAATCCAGACACATGTCCACAAAGATTTAATCACCCTCATTCTGACTTAATTCAGTATTGTAGAGTTGCCCCAAAAACAATTTGGAAACCTTCAGACCCACTTAAACAAGTCTGAATGGTTATTTCATAAGAAATCATATCAAAGCAGGTCATTTGCACTTTTGCATAACTTTTCTGAGCCATTTTTGCAAAGGATTACCATGTTTTTTTTTGTTTGTTTGTTTTTCACTAGTAAAAATTTAATTTGGGCTACTTAATTGCAATGAAAGTGACTTGTAGTGTAACCTTAAAAAGTATATAAAAAATCTGCTTGTAGATATTGTAATATTAATGAAATCAAATATAAAATAAAATATATAACATTAAGGATTACAAGTTTTAATAGTTTTCATGCTTTAAAGTAGAAGTAAAGAAGTACACATGTACAGTAAAATATTTGATTATAATTTTAACTGTAGTCTAGCATTTGATATTGCATTTAAAGTTATACAAACATACTAAACATATTTTAAATTAAATAAATTGCAACTTCATCATTACAAATGTCATTACAAATACATTTAAATATATTACATAAATATATATATTGAAATAAATATATTACATATATTATCATTTTTAGTATAATGACATTCAATTATTAATTTACCATAATTGCTTGTCAGTACAATCGGCAGTACACTTTAAACATAAATTAAAGAACAAATAAAATGATTATTTAAAAGTAATTATGAAATGATATATAAAGACGTATGCAAGTCCTACTTAAATGGGCCGACAAATCAGCTCATGTTCAGCAAACTGAATTTAATATAAATTTAAACCTTGTAAATTTTCATTTAATTGCAATTAACATGCAATTAACTGTCTAAGTAGTGAATTAAGTATCTCTTTTTTAAAGTACATTATTTTTGTAATAAGTACACAAGTGTACTTCTTTTTCACAAGGGTTAGTGGATGTATGATATAATTTCTCAAGTTCACACAGGTGTCCGTGCAGATGATCAAACCACACATTTCACAACCACAAAGTGTCACAATATTTTTTGTCTCATTTTTAACACTATATCTATTATTTCAAACCTATTTTTTAATGTTTTGTTTGAAAAGTATGCTGATGCTTTCTTCAAAATAAATTCCACTTATTACGATTATGTCATCTAAAGTTATTACATGCAATCAGACAAGACATTACTATATGTTCAGATCATTTTTGCAGTCACTGTACTTGGAAACTGTTACCTCTTTAAACCAAAACCTCTTTGTTTGGGTTTCAGGAAGATCTTGATTCTCAAATATTTTAAATTCAAGACTTTGAAAAAAAAAAAAACAGAATCAATACTTTCGTTTTACCTTGAAGAGGAAATTAGCAATGCACAAGCCTGTATTTCACTGCCACTCTGAATTGATTATGTGCACAATGAGAATTATAGTACGTTTGTGACTCAATGCTGAGATAATCTCTGCAATCGTATCAGATAATGGGCAGATAAAGGAAGAACCGCAATAGAGGAAATCAAATGTCTGCTGATGAGAGCACTTACTGCTGATCCACTTAGCGTTCGGGTCATGAACTTTGAAGTCTTTCTTGAAGATTTCTTCCACTGTAACTTTCCCCTTAAAGGCCAGGCTATCGTCCTCACCTATAGGGAGAAAATACAGAACAGAAAAGACTTTTAGCTAGTGATGGGAGAAACAAAGCTTTCGAAACTTTGAACTAACTAAACCAATTGCTTCACAAAATGATTCACTGTTTTGAAGCTCTAGAAATGCCTGCGTGACGCCTGCTGGTGAGAATGGTGTAAATGTAAGGTAAACTCAAACATGCATCAAAAACCAAACAACAAATCACAAACCAACTGCAAATGTTTTTTTGTTTTTGTTATCTTTTTTACTTTAATTTCTTATATGTAATTACAAATAATCTAATACTACTAAATATGAAGTGTCTGTATTTGTTTATTAAATTGTAGGACTTGTTTGTTTTATGGAGAGTTTGGTAATTGGGCCAATAAGAGACTATTAACCATAACTCTTCCTTTTTATTATACAAATGTGTCATTAAAATATCTATGAATTTATTAAATTGATCAAAGATCAGTAAAAAATAAAAATAAAAAAATCATACACTGTGCCCATATACAGGGGTGTTAAGTAACGAATTACAAATACTCACGTTACAGTAATTAAGTAGTTTTTATCAGTAATTGTACTTTTTTGAGTAGTTTAAAAATGGTGTACTTTTACTTTTACTTGAGTACATTTTAAGTGATGTATCGGTACTTTTACTCCGCTATTTTCCTCCGTTTGTGGTATGAAATTTTTTTTTTATCCATTTTATACAATCCGCCTTAATTTAGCAAGTGCACTCGCGCATAACCAATTTTCAAGTTCAACACTTTTTGTTCCGTTCAGTTGTGGATGCTGCTGATTCACCGAGACTGCCGCGGCTCAGCAAAGAGACATGCGTGTGTGTGTGTGTGTGTGTGTGTTTTTCTTTGAAAAAGTTTCTCCAGAAATACTTCGCTATTTATTGC
>NW_015648510.1:471556-480776 GCF_001515625.1 Sinocyclocheilus rhinocerous
CACAGCTCAGTACTCAATACTCATGAGTACTTTTAAATAGGTTACTCTTTTACTCTTACTCAAGTAGTTTTTTGAACAAGTACTTTTACTCTACTCACACTACATTTTTTGGAAGGTAATGGTAGTTTTACTCGAGTATATTTTTTCAGTACTCTTTCCACCACTGCCCATATATACGCTTACTTCCATACTATATAGCATTATGTGAGCCGAGTAGCATGTCCAAATTCATAGTATTCATAAAACAGATGAACAATACACAGATGACCTACTACTTCCGGTAGAATTCTGAAGTGTGCATCTGATGGACACTTTACCATCTCATGAGGCCACAGGAGAGGATTTGTGAATGGAAATGAAGCAACGCAACTGACACATTACAAGGACAACATATCATATGTTCAACATATGTCCGATTTTCATTCATACTATATAGACATCATTTTTGAATGCTTGTTTGTGATTTTGTATGCAGCGACAGATGGTGGTTCATGGGTTCACAGACAGCGCCGCCTGGTGGCGAATCAGCAAAACTCAAAACACGTACCTATACGTACAAATCGCTGAGGCAGTAAAACTCTGACAACTTTTATTCCTTTTCACACAAAGTATGATTTACAGGGCCAGAGTTTTGATTAACAAAGCATACTTTTCACACAATTACGTCAGTTAGCGTCACATACACAGCTGCATATGTATGGGTTTTCTAATTCAGTAGGTTTGCTCGGTAGCTCACCCGATACGGTGTTGCACTTGTGAGGTGAAGTGCTCCGGTAAAAATCCCATGAAACTACAGTTCTACAGCTCAAACCCACATATAAGGAAGCTTAAATAGCACGGTTGCATCAGTGAATGCATTTTTGCATTATCAGCAAGGTTTAGGGTTGGGTTTGGTGTAGGGAATATTTCCAACACAGTCAAACATTAGCATTTTAGTGACACTCCCCAGACATTTGAATTCAGAACCGCCCCAAAACGTACCTTAAGCAATGTAATAAAAATACAGCAATACATGCCTGTACCAATGTAATAAAAACATGGCATACCGAATGCGCGTTTTATATGATTTACAGGGCCAGAGTTTTGATTAACAAAGCATACTTTTCACACAATTACGTCAGTTAGCGTCACATACACAGCTGCATATGTATGGGTTTTCTAATTCAGTAGGTTTGCTCGGTAGCTCACCCGATACGGCGTTGCACTTGTGAGGTGAAGTGCTCCGGTAAAAATCCCATGAAACTACAGTTCTACAGCTCAAACCCACATATAAGGAAGCTTAAATAGCACGGTTGCATCAGTGAATGCATTTTTGCATTATCAGCAAGGTTTAGGGTTGGGTTTGGTGTAGGGAATATTTCCAACACAGTCAAACATTAGCATTTTAGTGACACTCCCCAGACATTTGAATTCAGAACCGCCCCAAAACGTACCTTAAGCAATGTAATAAAAATACAGCAATACATGCCTGTACCAATGTAATAAAAACATGGCATACCGAATGCGCGTTTTAGCGCCACTCACTGAATATTTCACGTTGAAACGGCTCGGTGTTGAAGAAACATCACTACAAGCACATATCTTCAATGAGCCTGGGTTGAATAAGAAACATGACTGTCATGGTTTAATATGTGCTCTGAATCACTGACTTGGAATAAATGAATCACAAAGGTTTTGAAATTTCACAAAGAAGTGTTTGGAAAATGCCCATCACTACATTTAGCACCAAGACTCCAAGTTTATTTGGTGCAACTCACAATCTTCACGCCTCCATCCTCTGCTCAGTGCATGTCAAAAACTCTAAGCTTTTCAGGTTCATGGGAGGCAAACTGTATCTGCAGTGGGCTGAATTGGCGGGCAGGCTTTTCTTAGAGGGCAGCCTGGAGATTTTTCCTCTAAAAGAAGCGATAGTCTATTCGGTAATGGCAACTGCAGCTCCTTGGCTTGATGTGAAAACCACAGTGCTCTCTTAACGCTGCGCTGGAAAGTTCTGACGGACATTATCTCAGCCGTACTGCTGTGCTCAGGGTCCAAAGATCGCCTCCATCAGGCAACCTCTGTTTGACATTACCACTCATTCGTTCAGCACGTGGCGCGAGTGCACCAACTCACCGCCACATCAATACCTAGAGACCGAACATGCGACGTAGTGGAAAACCATTTTAAATCGCACGCATTCAGAAGGAATGCGGCGGCAGAGCTTTGCATTAAATGACAGCCCCATAAGCTGAGAATGAACACCAGAATGTATTCAGTGTGTTTGACAGAGAAAGCGGGGAAGAATCTATCAACTCACGCGCACTTCATCTCGCTCCGACTAATATTACGCTGTCACTTTGACTCGTGTACGCGTGCGGGTGTACGCGTGGGCCGGGTGCAATTCTCCAGTGCTGCAGAGGAGCGAAAAAAAAAGGTAGGACATGGGAGTAAACACAATCAGGCGACCCTCCAGGCTCTGCTTTAGACCAATTGAATGTTTCATTATTAAAATAGGCTTTGTGCATTTACAGCTGATGCCAGCACTAACCTGATTTATTTAGTCATAATTCTGCACATCAGATATGATCACAGAGTGCTTTCGTCTGGCATATGACTCATTTCATATGCATTGGAAGATGCAGAAAAAGCAATATCTGATTTGTTTCACTTTGTTGTCAGGACGAGCAGTTTTGTACATCCTATATGGGAAGAGTGCAGAAGACCAAACATCAGAACCCCACAGAAATATACTATTTGAGACAAACAAAAAAAAAAGTATGTATTCTTACATTGCCTAGAGGACTATGGTGTAGTCCATTCTGCAGCTTATTTTGGCCAAGAGCTGCCCATTTAGACAGGAAAGGGTTGTCTGACTGATGTTAAATGACCAACTGCAGTATATTTTTCTGTATGATATATAGGGGCGGATAAATGTGCATTTGGACATAACTAAGAGCAGAATATACAGTTGTGCCCAAGCATATCTCATTTATTTGTTACTAACAGGGTTCCACACGACCAATAATACGACGGATGAATTTTAGTATATTGTTCATTAATACCAGATAAGGATCTAAAAATAGAGATGGCAATTAAAAAGGGAATTTGTAGATTATCTTATGAAGTTTAAAAAGCACATATTCTGCATGACCATATTCTACATCCCTAATCCTACCCAATACCTAAACTTA
This sequence comes from Sinocyclocheilus rhinocerous, assembly GCF_001515625.1. Classification (NCBI taxonomy): domain Eukaryota; kingdom Metazoa; phylum Chordata; class Actinopteri; order Cypriniformes; family Cyprinidae; genus Sinocyclocheilus; species Sinocyclocheilus rhinocerous. The sequence goes on from NW_015648510.1 coordinate 474,727, forward strand.
ACAACTACCTTACTAACTATTTATAAGCAGCAAATTAGGAGTTTATTGTCGCAAAAGTCATAGTTCATGGTTTGTTAATAGCGAGAACTGGACCTTAAAATAAAGTGTGACCATAATTATTTTAAGGTCTAGCATAATTGGAAATTCACATGGCTTTTTAAGGTCTGGAAATCACAATTTAAAAAATTATTGATATGTCCAGGTTTTTCATGGCAATGGTAACCTAATTTTTGAAGATTTGAAGCCATAAACTTAGGATATTCCAGTACTATTCAAAAATACATACAAATCTATTCAAATATACAATGAATGGAATAAACCTCTTCTGTGATAAGCATGTTTTTCCCCCCTTATTTTTTATTTTTTTTTATGGTCAAATCTAAGATATAGGCAAAATGTCAGGGTGATACCACTGACGATTTAAAAAAGCCTAATTAAAATAAACACATTCTTGACAACTCTATGTGTCATTTGGCATAAAACAATATAAGAATTTCAATTAATAAATGCATTATTATTTCTTTATTTCCTTTAATGTGTCAGGTTGGGCTTTTTATTAAACACTTAACAGTAAAATGCTACCAAAGAAAGGACCCCTGCATGACTCATGATTGTGTGCCTGTGTCAGTCTCTTAAAATGTCTGATAATTTTATTTATTTATTTATTTTTTTTTATGACATGGCAAGGTTTTAAACTGTCATGTGTAAAAACACATTGATATTTATGAGTTAATAGTTTATGATATTGTCAGCTATTATAATAAATTGTGTAAAAGTTTTTCAAAACCATATGAAATCAGCAGGATTACAAAGAGTATTTCAAAGAACTCAGATAATAAAAAAAATATCAGAAGTGCTCACTGTAGCAGAATTTGTAAACACGACTTTTTTGTTTCCTGGTGGGCTGATAAAAACTGCATCAGACAGCATAAAATCCAGGCAATCTGATATGAGCTTTTGATGTCAGCCACCGTTTTTGTGTGCAATATGCACTGGGCGGCCCATGAGCGGTCACACGACACATTACAGAAACATTCAGCTATTAGGCAAACAAGATATAATAATCCTTGCCAATGAGTTCAGTCAAGTGAATTTCAAAGAATGACAACAAACGAAATGTCTTGGACGCACGCGTATTCAAGTCTTATGCCCCGCTGCTGTGTCTATGTTAGAGCTGACAGCTGAGGGCTGATTTTCTTGCATGGTGCACAGAGGAGAAATGAGCCCAGCTGGAAGCTTCCCTGCCTGGCTGCCTGCTATAGACTGAGTCTGCAGCGTGCCTGGACTGTGTACTATTAAAGCTGAGCTGCCCACCATTGCAGCTTGATGAATATTCATCACTGTAAACGCCCATTTACGAAGTGCATTGCCATAAGCAGCCATTTAGAGCATAAACCTCAGTAATAGGCCTTTATTATTAGAGAAAAACAGTCCAGCACTCCAGAAAGTGAATGAAGATTTTTGGAGAATTACAAAAAACATTGTGCACATGTTGTGGCAGTTTTGGCTCTGCATTTTGCCCGAAACTCCTCCCTTTTGCGTAATGGGTTTTGGGTAATAGCAGCCTAAAAAGCCTGCATGGATGCATACTTACATCTGCCAGAAACAGTTTACCATTCAAGCATTTCTGGCAATCTGTATTTGTCGCACTATTATTTTTAAGGCAATCACATGAACCGCACTTGCTATATAGTATGGAGAGTGCAAACTAGGATGCAGATTGTTGACTGGGTATATTGCACTTTAAAGAGAATGATTGTGTTTACTCAAAAAACATATAGTACACATTACCTTTAAAAAGTTTGGGGTCAACTTCAAATTAGAATAATATTTCACACCATTACTGTTTTTACTGTATTGTGACCAAATGAAAGCAGTTTTGGTGAGTGTAAGATACTTATTTCAAAAACATTAAAAAAGCTAACTGACCCCAAAAAATACATATTTAAATTTATTTTACACTATGCACAAGTTTATATAAATTTTGCATTTTAAATCAAAATGTTTAAAAATGTCCAACTTTCTGGCAGTCTGATCAAATAGGAGTATTCATTCATTCATTCATTCATTCATTCATTCCCCAAAAAAACAGATTTTACTTAAATCAGTGCTATGCTGCACGTATGTGGTATGTAGTGCAGAAATAGCATGATGTGTATGACATGCAATTTTGCATAGATCCTGCATCTTTGAAGATATGATGTTAGGTTTCTGTGTAAGGAGTTGTTAATGGTAAAATTCATGTATGAATGTCTTTGCATAATATTAGAGTGGTGAAGAACCTCTCCCAGAAATCCACTACCAAGAAAATGGTGAAAATAAGGACCAAGTAATTGAACACATTAAAATGAGGACAATCACAGGCATTAAAGGGGTGCCATTATGCTTTTTCACTTTTTCAACTTTAGTTAGTCTGTAATGTTGCTGTTTGAGCCTATAAAAGATATTACAATCATCCGGGTTTAAACCGCCCTCAAATTTATTTGATTTTGACGCAATATTTAAACTGAAGCTCGCAGGCGGCGTAAGGGGCATGACATTTCCCGACCAGGCGCCGAGTGGAGTCAATCAAAACACACACTGGCCCAGCTAACCAATCACAGCACATTTTGTATTTCAGAAGGCGGGACTTCATTTGATACAGGAACTATTCGAGCCGTTCATGCCAGACTGGGAGAGAGGTGTTGTATTAATGTAAAATAAGTGAAAAATAATGTGTTTTTCAAATCAACCTAGTATGAGAGCCTGTTCTAGTACACCCCCAAAACAAAAGCAAGACTTTGTAAAAGAGCATAATAGGACCCCTTTAATTAAAGAACAGCAAGAGCTTTCATAAGCAGCAGAAAATGGGAGATGTTCTCCACTTCAAAGAGTTGGAATGGCTGAATGAAATGAACTTTTGTTGGTTAAGAAGATCACAGTGTTATCTGTAAGACTGTGCTGATTTCATATGCACTGCTCTTTGTTTGACAGACATTTGGATCCTACTTGTCAGCCTTCGGCCCAAAGTTAATGAAACGGTTAAAAGGAAATGAAGACCTTCCATTTCAGCGCATGATTCATTATTTTTCTTAATAGATGGCGCTTCGTTGATGTGGAGCAGAAGAAGAGAGCGTTATTTTCACCATTTGCCAATGTGAAAATGCAACGTGAATGCTGAGGGAGGAAAATTATTAAAGGCCATCTGTATTTTTGATGCACTGACGATGTTTTCATTGAATCCTGTGCTTTGAAAGATGTACACATATGATTGTCTATGTACTCTGACATTGTTAGTATTCATGAGAGAGGCTGGTGTAACTAACTGACCCAATTGACTGCTGTCAGCTTAGATATCAGCAAAATATTTAAAAGGCGTTTAAAATAACAGTTTTTTCGGGGAAAAATTTCTCTGGCAGTCGCATTGAAAAATTCCTGGGGAGTCGGAAGGTGACTTGGCTGATCTCTACGCACAAGGAAAGTGCAATTTCTCTAACAACAGGACAGAGAAGCGGAAATAACTGTGGGAAGGTTATCTGACAGACCCCCCGCTATGATGCCGCCATGTGCAATGGTTCCTGAGAGATTTGTGAAATCGGAGAAAAAGGAGTTTCCATCGCAAACCCTCAGAGAAACGAGCTCCTCTGACATGTCCAATTAGCTGTCATTGTGTCAGTCAAGCGTCAGTCTTCAGTGAGATATGTTTCGTCTAAAAACTTAATAATAAAGCTGGGATAAAAGAAGACCTGACCCAGTTTTCCAGTCAAAGCACTGATCGAGCCCCATCATAGCAACCTATCCGTTACATGAAAGAGAGGACGTGTCACAGCAAGACAACAGCGGAGATTGAGAAAAAACAACTCGGGCTAGAGGAAATCCAGAGTAACATCAATGGAGTGTGGTAGGGTGTCAGGAGCATTTTGTATCTGGCAGTGTGGATAACGCTGAACTGTTCATCAGCGGGGAGGATGGTGAACTGACAGGGGCTCTATTAGTATGACCTTCTCCCGGGAGTCGCGGGATAGGCAATGTTTTTAAAGTTGAGATTATTTTTAGAAAAAGAGATTCTTTAAATTTTAAGAGGATTTTACCACAACATGAATACATATAATAAATGCATAATAAATAAATCAAATAAATTAAATAGCAGACAACAAATTAAAATATCGAAAATGAAAACAAATGAAAATAAATGAAATATTCCCCTGAAAAAATATTGTACTTGACAAGTTTACCACAACCAGATATTTAAGATTTCTGACCAGAAAACTCCCACAAGTTTACTAGTCATTACTAGTTTTCATGGAGTGAAAGACATAAATATTTTTTGTTGTTGTTGACTTTTTTAACAAGGAATATGATTCTTTTCAAAGCAACACTAAATCCCTATGAACAAAATTCTGTAAATTTACTCATTAGCTCATCTATCTATCTATCTATCTATCTATCATTAATACACTGATTTGCTGCTTAAGATTACTATTATTACACTTTTAAAAAATAAAGGTGCTTAAAAGGTTCTTCACAGCAATGCCATAGAAGAACCATTTTTGGTTCCACAAAGAACCATTCAGTCAAAGGTTCTTTAAAGAACCATCTCTTTCTTACCTTTCTATAATCTGAAGAACCTTCTTTCTCCACAAAGAACCTTTTGTGAAACAGAAAGGTTTTTCAGATGTTAAAGGTTTTTTATGGAACCATTAAGACAAAAAAGGTTCCTCTTCAGGAACTCGAGCTGCGTCGGAGGACGCTTCGGGGGACGCTTCTTCCAGCTACAAAACTGACCGGCTCTGAATCTCATGTGTAATCAGACCAATAGATGGGCGAGACGTCACGGGCGGGTGATGTAATGACCAGGAAGCTATAAAAGCACGGGCGGTGAGACCCGCGTCCTAAGCCGGATCTTCGGACCGTACTTCAGTCTAAGAGGTCCTCGGCCAAAAAGTCCTGACGCCACTGGCCCAGGATGTATGAGGGCAGTCCCCTCTGGGGTGCAGCGGGTTACACCGCATTACACGGTGTCCGTCTCGCCTCAGTGCCCTCAGGAGATCGGTCTGCTAACCCTGCCGGAGTTACAGGGCGCAGCGGTCTCCCGCGAGCGCCACTCTCAGTCACCGCCCGGCAACGTAGCGGTGCTAAGAGGCTCGCCACCTCCGCGGAGGTCTCTAGAGCAGCAGGTTCGGTTGTCCCCTGCCGGTCCGCCGTTACAGGGCACCGAGCTAGCTGCTCGCATTACACCAGAGATCAGTCTCGAGAGACTGATTCCCTTAGTAGACTTTTTGGCAGCGTGGAAACTACTGCCAAATGTGTCTCAGTGGGTCCTGCACACTGTAGAGAAGGGCTACAGAATCCAGTTTGGTTCTACTCCGCCTCGTTTCAACGGGATTACACCCACGCTGGTGGGCCCCGAGCATGCTCTGGTCATGGAACAAGAAGTAGTTACTCTTTTGAGGAAGGAGGCCATCGAGGTGGTCCCTCCTCATGCGAGACAGTCTGGGTTCTACAGCCGGTACTTCATAGTTCTGAAGAAGGATGGAGGGTTGCGTCCCATTTTAGACCTGCATCAGTTGAACCGCTCAGTCATGCGACTGAAGTTCAGGATGCTCACTCTCAATCAAGTCGTGTCTCAGATCAGGTCCGAGGACTGGTTTGTCACGATCGATCTAAAGGACGCATACTTCCATGTATCCATCCTTCCCACTCACAGGAAGTTGCTCCATGAGAGATTCCCGTCAGGAGAGATCTCCTCTCAGAGGCGGAGGGTACGATCATCCACCCCCGCCCGAAGCTGTGGAGGGGCACAACTCATAGCTTCCGGTCTCTCAACCGAGGTTGTTGAGACCATCCTCCAATCGAAGCTCTCTGTAGGCCTCTCTTCGAGCCTATCGAGGAGATCGCTGATCGCCACCTTACTATCAAGACGACCTTCCTTCTGGCAATATCTTCTCTCAAGAGAGTTGGGGATCTGCAGGCCCTTTCAGTGGCCCCTTCTTATCTTGACTTTGCGCCCGGTCTGCCCAAAGCATTTCTGTTCCCTCGAGCGGGGTATGTTCCTAAGGTCCCTTCCTCTA
>NW_015648510.1:480786-518775 GCF_001515625.1 Sinocyclocheilus rhinocerous
GATTTCCCGAAGCATCCTCCGACGCAGCGTCTCGTTCCCTCGAGGAACCATGGTTACATACATAACCTGAGACGTTCTTCTATGGCATTGTGAAGCACCTTTATTTTTAAGAGTGTATTACCATCATTAGATGGAAATGGCATCGTGAAGCACCTTTATTTTTAAGAGTGTATTACCATCATTAGTTGGAAATTGTTGTGCTGCTTTTTTTTCGTAATTTTTGATGAACAGAAATTTTGATGAACCACTTTTATCTGAAATAGAAATCTATTTGTAACATTATGAACATCTTTACTGTATTGATTTAATTTAATGTGTCCGTTTATATCATAACTGACTATATCTTAATACACGTTTCTGGTCTTCTGTATGATTTATTATGCCCATTAATTCAAGGACACACACACACACACAAAAAAAAAACCCAAAAAAAACTCTGAACCATTTGAAGCGTCATTCCCTCTTATTTTTAACCCCTTCCTTCTGTGCACCTGTCATATAGAGACGACGTACCATGATCCAATCAATTCCTGAAGAATTAAATCCCATTCTACATGTTTTTATCATTAAACATCCTGTTTCACTCTGAAATGTCACACTGCAGAAGTAAAATGTGTTGCAAATGGTGTCTCATGTTGACCTCAAGAACAGGATTATTTCGCAATGTGCCTTTCCTGGTTAACTCAGGTGCACTTATGTAAGTGACCTGGTTTACAGACATGCAGCAGTCTGTAGAGATCTTTGAGATGCTGTCCTATGTCCCATCCCGCAGTTTTGGAGAGGTGTCAGGACTCAAACTAGAGACGCCACCTGCTCGGTCTCAACGGCCTGTGCTCATTCTCTCTTCCTCTATTAGCCTGACTGCCTGAACCATCCCCTGCTCCAGTTTAGATAGAGCACAGACATGAAGTAAAGGACTGCAGCCAGACAAGGTGTCCAAATGGACAAAAGAGGATGTGACAACACACACACAAAAGCACACACACACTCACAGACAGAAAACAAATTACACATGGTGTCACATCTCAATCTGTGCCTCCCATTAAAAGACTTTACACTGAGTTTATAATTAGAGAGAAACGTAAATGTGTGGGAACAGACAAAACTTCTCAATTAGTTTCTCAAAGACTGAACCTTCTAGCTTAATGTAAGCAAACCAGCATTCACAGCACACTAATTAAAGCATGGCTGGGAGATTTTAATGGATTTTAGAGAGCAAGGGAACTCAGAGATTTATATTGCCCAGTAACAGGCTTCACTGGCCACGCACACACTGCTGTTAAATATAGTAGTTCCTCGTCTAGTGAGAGCTTAATCCCATTCTGTACACAGATTCGCTGCTTCTTTTGATAGTATTTCGATGGCAGAGAACAACACTGAAACCTAACTATTCTAAAGTAGATTTTTGTCTGTGGAAGAAGAATATAAGCAAGTTTGGTATCAATTTACAGTGTCTTTGTTGTACTTGTTACATGAATGTACTATTATAATAAACAGTAAATTATGCATAATTACAAGTAACGATGCCTTTTAATTATATTATTCAGTATTTAATTGTGAAATTACACTATAGCAAGGACACAAACTCTGAGCCTGACTGGAATTTTACTCAATACAATTAAATAAAAACACTAAATTCTTAACCAAAAAGATTTGATATACCTTACTGTGATGGTTTTTCTGTATTCTAATCGGCATTTGACTCAATGTGGCTACAACTGGCTTCTAAAAGTTGGGACATTTAGTAACCAAATGTTAAGTGGAAAAAAAAAATCACACAACAACAATGGTTATGCAGAAGCATTTCAGGTCAATGAGGACATAAGTTGCTTCTTCACCTTTAAACATATCACTGCTGTGTGCTACGATGGAAATATGTTTAGTATAATAAGTATATATATGTGAGACAGTGAGTTTTAATTTTTTGGATAGAACTGAATACTGTTATTCAGCAATGGCACATTAAAATTAGACCAACTGAATGATTTCTGAAGAATCATGTGACACTGAAGACTGGAGTAATGGTGTCAGGATTCTGGACTGTCTTTCACTGATCTAACCAGCTACCCGGGCGACGTGCTCTGTGCGTTCTACGACGCCAGTTTAAACATCTCGTGCAGAGCACTGTCGTCCGAAGATGGTCCTCGAGAGAATTTTGCAGCCTTTGTGTAGTGGACACTGGCGAGAAACGGATCTCCGTTCCCCGCCTGTTCCCAGGAGAATCTCGCCAGTTCCACTCCCGACCCAGTGCCCAGGCCACCATCTCCCCGATGAGTTTTAATTTTTTGGATAGAACTGAATACTGTTATTCAGCAATGGCACATTAAAATTAGACCAACTGAATGATTTCTGAAGAATCATGTGACACTGAAGACTGGAGTAATGGTGTCAGGATTCTGGACTGTCTGTGTCGTGTTTTGCCCGTTTCTGTTCCTGTTTGTCCTTATTTGATCATGTTCCTGTCCTCGTTTAGTTTGATTATTAGTTGATTCCCCGCACCTGTCTATCCCTCATCAAGTCTAGTATATAATGTAACAGTTTAATCTGTGTGTTCCCTCCATTTTTGTTTCCGTTTTTTTCCACACAGTGTTTTTTGTTTCCGTTGTGTGTTTCTATGGATCCCCTCTCCCGTCCGGAATATCTCCTCCTCCTGCTGGAGCAGGGGGAGAGATCGCTCGAGGGCCATACCACCAGCTACCCGGGCGACGTGCTCTGTGCGTTCTACGACGCCAGTTTAAACATCTCGTGCAGAGCACTGTCGTCCGAAGATGGTCCTCGAGAGAATTTTGCAGCCTTTGTGTAGTGGACACTGGCGAGAAACGGATCTCCGTTCCCCGCCTGTTCCCAGGAGAATCTTGCCAGTTCCATTCCCGACCCAGTGCCTAGCCCACCATCTCCCCGATGCGTGGAGCGCATGCCTGAGTCCACCGCTGACGGAGAGCCGGAGCCCGCCACGACTGACGAGCCATTGCCGCACGGAGCGACAGTGCGGAGGATCGCCACGGAGCCGGAGCTGCAAATGACGTCAGTCAAGGTGCGAGAGCCGGCAACCGAGCCCGCCACGAGGGACAATGCCGTGGACAGAGAGAGCGCGGAGTGGAGCTCCGCCCACTGCACTGCGGCTGAGTGTGAGCTGATTATACAGCTGGGACTGCGAGGAGGACCTTATAGACTGGGAAACAGAGCTGGAACCCAACTTGCCGCCTCTCCTCTCTCCTTCGTCCCCGCTGGTCCCGTCCAGCCCTGAGTGGGCTCCCGTTTCCCAGTTCAGCCCTGAGAGGGTTCCAGTCCCAGAGTTTAGCCCAGAGTAAGTTCTTGTTCCCACGTCCAGCCCAAGGAGGGCTCCTGTTCATGAGTTCAGCCCTGAAAGCCCAGAGGCTCACAAATAACCTGCCCTCCCACCCTCTCCTGCCTCCTCCTCCGCTGTCGTCTGGCAGACCCTCTGCTCGCCATGGCTGGAGTTTCCATTGACTCCGCCTCCAGCCTTTAAGCCCCGGACTCCGCCTTGGCCCGTGGACCCGTCGGCTCCACCATGGCTCCTAGCTCCCTCCTCTCCGCCGTGGCCCGGCAGTCCACTGGCTCCACCAGGCTCCCTCGTCCTTTTGGCTCTGCCTTGGTCTGGTGTCGACCATCCTGTGCCTCGTCCCTTCGTCCCTCCGGCTCCATCAGGGTCCTTCATCCCTTCGGCTCCTCCTCAGTCCTCTGTCGCTCCGGCTCCACCGCGGCCTTTCGGATCCATGCCTCCGCGTCAGTCGCCAGCGCCATCTGCTCCGCCTTGGCCCTCCGGATCCTCCCCGTCGCCCTGGCTCTCACCGTGGGTCGCTGTCATGGCTGTGGCCTGGGTCCTGCTTGGCTCATCCTGCTCCAAGTCCCTCCTGTCTCCTCCCTCCTTCGTCACCTCCCTGGACTCTGTCTGTACGGCCCCCTCCCAGGTGTCCGTCCTCCTCCTGAGCCGCCTCCCAAGTTCCCCCCCGCCCCTCCCCATGTAGTTTCGCCTTCCAGGAGGGGGAGTAATGTCAGGATTCTGGACTGTCTGTGTCGTGTTTTGCCCCTGTTTCTGTTCCTGTTTGTCCTTATTTGGTCATGTTCCTTTCCTCGTTTAGGTTGATTATTAGTTGATTCCCCGCACCTGTCTATCCCTCGTCAAGTCTAGTATATAATGTGTAGTCTGCCTCATGTTTCTTTGTCGGGTCTACTAAGTTGTGTTCGTGTGTCATTCCTCGTTCCTGAGTTTGATTTACCCGTGTCTTGGATTTAATAAAGACTATTTCATGTATTCCACGGCTCCGTGTTCCTTCCGGCAGCGATCGTGACAAATGGCTTTTGAAAATTCAGTTTTGCCATCACAGGATAAATTACATTTTAAAATATTTTAAATAGAAATTAAATGAACTTAAAATGTTATATTTAACAATATTTCTGTTTTTGATCAAATAAATGCAGCCTTGGAGATGTTTAGAAAATCATTATAACATCTAACTGACGTAATACTTTTGAATTATAGTGTACACTAGAGTGTGTTTTTTTAGTTATAAATTGGTTCCAATCTATTTCTGTCACTTGAATGATCCTGATTGTATTTGTGCCACGTAAATATTGTTCTGTTTTGTATCAATAATGCTTGTTTGGGGATCAAACATGCCTCCCCAAAAAAGTTGATACAGTCTGACAATTGGACCTCTCATATGCCAAGTAACAACAATAACGTGTTTTTGTAACAGTTGTTCCTGCCTTTGGCCAAAAGAGACTACATTTTAAATTACTGTGGGACAGATTTATTTTTTGGCGTGTTTACAACCAATTTAGTTGCAGTATGAAGCCTGTTATTACACTTCGCATCTGTGTTGTTTGGTCACACTGGATGTGTCCAGAACCCTTGAAAGTGTTCATTTTGTTTGCATGGTTGTGTCACATATGCGAAAACCTGTCCCAATTGAAATTTCTAAGTACAAGCCAAGATGTTTTGGAAAACATTCAAGGTGTTCTGGCAGGATGTGGTGACATGAGAGGCTGCGTCTGTAATAGGATTGTGCACCTGTATGCAGACACTTGAAACGTGCTGGTTTGTTAACAGCATCATAAGTGTGTGTGTGTGTGTGTGTGTGTAGTGTGGTTCAGAGGCTCATGGCCCCGGGCCCTTTGCTCCCAGGCTGCATACCTGGAGTCAGCAGAATGACAGAGGTGACGATCAGAGAACAGATGACCAGAATAACAAGCAGTGCAATCGCTATTCCCTTCCAGTTCCTCTGCGGAGGGTTACTTCCCACCAGCTCCTACAGAAAGAGATGGACAAAGAGAGAGTCGATGAATGCAAATGGGAGGTTAGTCAAGGACAGTTGTGTGTCAGTGAGCAGCACCTCCTGGGAAACTGCTGTTGGCCTAAAACACTTTCTGCCACCATCTCTGTACAAAAAATAATATAAAAAATAATTTAGTGTGACATACAATACTGTTCAAAAGTTTAGGGATGGTAATATCTTATGCTCAACTGGGCTGCATTTATGTGCTAAGAAATACATTCAAATGAGTAATTATGTGAAATATTATTAACATTTTTCCAAAAACAAAACAAAATAAATAAATGTAATTTATTCATGTGATGGCAAAGCTGAAGTTCAGCATCATTACTCAAGTCTTCAGTGTCACATGATCCTTCAGAAATCAGTTTATTTGCAAAAACAGACAACTCCATTTTCAAATTTTTTTATTTAAATTAATTTTTTCAAAAATCATGTTTTTTATTGTGTTTTATTGTGTTAGTTAGCTGTATTTTTTATTTTATTTTTACTTAATCAAAATAACCTAACTGCAGTTTGATTAAGATTAATGGAAATGCACAATGAAAAAACATGATTTTTGAAAATTGTTAAAAACTGAGTTATCTTTTATATATATAAATGTTGTAACTGTCACGCCCCTGGACTGTCTGTGTGTGTTTTCCTCCCCATGTGCTCTCCGTGACCTAGTATTTGTACCCCAGTCTGTGCAGTCTGCCTTACTTAATCGTCATGATCGTGTGTCAAAGCCGTTCCTTGTGTGGATTACCCCTTGTGTTTGGATTGCATTAAAGACTGTCACTTTGATCCACATCTCCGCATCGTCCCTCCAACACAGTTCCTGACAGTAACATTATAAATGTCTTTACTGTCATTTTTGAGTAACTGAATGCATCCTTGCTGAATAAACGTAGTAATTTCTTTCAATATAATAAAACAATTTTATTAAATTCAACAAATTTACTAAAGACCCTAAATTCTGAATGGTAGTGTGTATGTTGATTTTTTCCCCAGTAATGCTGCAAGATTTATTTGTTAAATAAAGTATAAAGCTCTGAAAAGCTTGAGGGCGTTTTAATTTCTAAAGGCCAGAAAATGCATACATGATTTGTATTTGCTTCATGTGTTGTGTGTAAGAACTAAGTAGAGCAAAAAATAACTTTTTTCCAAATGTGAGGGAACTTCACAGATGTTAAGCCTAAAACAAATTTTCTTGCTAAATATTTGGCAGTAGCTATAAATGAAACAAATTTGATAAATTAATGGTAGTACTATCCTCATGAAAACATAAAAATGAGCGTGACAGGAGCTATTTCAAACTAACAATGAATGGGATGTGAATAACAGACACTAAACTCAATAAATCAAACCTGTTTGTTAATTAAAACAGAGAACATTACATCTCTCACTCATACAGATGCTGCCAAAATATAGCAATTACAACAAGCAGACGGTCAGTAGACACAAAGCATTTGAACTTTAAGCAGAATGCATGCAAATAGAGCTGAAAGTAGCATGCAGCTGTGGTCTGTGTTCTCACAGCTGACGTTTTATTGGACTCAACACAGACTAATGGAGTGGAAGTCTAGTGGCGAGGGCGGCATTAAACTCTTTAAGGCCTGAGCTGTTAGTGACCTTGTTCCTGTCCTAATTGAATAGCGCAGCAGACATCATTAGCCTGGAGATAACAGTAGCCAGAGCCTGTTTACCGGGACACCCATTACAAGGACTCATTGAAGTCCCTTTCTCTGTCTCTGTCTCTCTCTCTCTCTGTTTCTGTTCTTCAACACTATTTCTCTCTTCCTCTCCAGGGTCACACAGGCGGACTCTTCCTCTCCGGTATGCAGACGGAGCTACTGAAATTGACACGGCATTACAGTGCTAACCACCAGCAGAGCCTTTCACCCTGTTCTGCCCCACATATGCACTCTGAATGACAATAACAGCTGTTTACCCACAATGCCCTGCTTCTTAATGATATGAGACACAAGAATGTATTAGTAATGAGCCTGATTAATGCTTAAGTGTGCACACACATAAATGGCAAAGCGCTTACCAGAATCTTAGGCCAAATAGGGGCTGATTATTTACGTTTTTCTTCTTTTCTTCTTCTCTACTGTGTTGTTTCATTTAAATAGTTAAATAAATACATGCAATATATTGCATTAGTACTATGTAATCTACATCACAGCTATTTTATGCTTAAATAAGATGCATTTCAGAAATGCTTGACACATACAATTTTAAGCTAATGTGGAAAAAAAATGTGGGGAAATATTTATTTTAAATAGTTATTTTAAATAGTAAAAACATTTAACATTTTTACTGTTTTTGCTGTACTTTGGATCAAATAAATGCAGGCTTGGTGAGCAGAAGGGACTTCTTTAAAAAACATTAAAGATCTTACGGTTCAAAAACTTTTGACTGTTAGTGTATACATATGCATACAGTATAAAGATCAGTAATCTGTCACACCCCTGGACTGTTTTTGTTGTGTTTTCTTTCCCCATGTGCTCAGTGTGACCTAGTTTCTGTCTCCCATCGATTATGTCATTTAGTTCACCTGTGTCCTCATTAGTTGATCCTCCTCACCTGTCTGTCCCTCGTTAGCACCCCTATTTTAGTTGTGTTCATTTCACTGTTTGGGGTGCGGTCTACTACGTCTCTACGTGTGCTCCTGCCTGTTCTGTCCTGGATTTACCCTTGTGTGGATTTATTAAAGGCTATTTGCATTTATCTTCAGCTTCTTCGTGCATTTATCTCACCGTAGCATGAGAGAAGACTGGACCTAGAAGTAAAGTGCACGGCGTGTATTCCCGCGTTTTGTTTTTATTATGTTCGGCAGTTAGAGCCCACTGCAGACGGAGAGCCAGAGCCCGCCACGACTGACGAGCCATCGCCTAGGAGTGCGACAGAGCTGAGGATCGCCCCGGAGCCAGAGCCATGATCGTCAGTCCAGGTGCCCGAGCCGGCTGCAAGACATGCGACGGTGGAAGTGTCAGTAGGGAGCGAGGGCACAGAAGATAGCCCCGCCCACCGCACCACCGCGAGGGGTGAGCTGAGGTTGCACTCAGAGGACAATAATGTTGATTTATATGCGAATATGCCTTGTCTTCTCCCGCCATCATCATCTGTCTGTCCTGTCACGGCCACGGAGGTCGTGATTGAATCATCTGTCAGTCCTGAAACGACCATGGAGGTCGTATTTGAACTGTCTGTTTGTCTTGAACTGTCTGTCTACCTGGAACTATCTGTCTGCCCAGAACTGTATGCCAATATTATAACGACCATGGAGGTCGTTCCCCTGTCACTGGCGCTTACGGTGCTGGAAGTGTCCTTACGGTGTGTGGGCAGCACACAGCCCAGCCTCCCTCTCCCACCACCTCTGTACCAGTCCTCAACATCACCGCCGCTGTCTCCTGGCAGCCCCTCTGCTCACCCTCAGCCCGCCATCTGTGCGGTGGGATCGCCGCGGGTCTGCCAGTCTCCATCGGCGTCATAGCTGGAGGATCTCTTGTCTCCGCCTCCAGCCTCTGAGTCCCGGACTCCGCCTCGGCCCTTCGACCCAGCGGCTCCACCATGGCTCCTAGCTCCCTCCTCTCCGCCGTGGCCCGTCAATCCATGAGCTCTGCCGGGCTCCTTCGTCCCTCCGGCTCCACCTTGGTCTGTCGTTGATCATCCGCCGCCTCGGGACTCCACTTCTCCGGTTACACCTCATCCCTCCGGCTCTGTCAGGCTCCTCCTTCCCTCCGGCTCCATCTTGGTCCTCTGTCGCTACGACTCCACCATCTGCTCCGCCTTGGCCCTCCGGATCCTCCCCGTCACCCTGGCTCATCGGCTCTCCATCTCCACCTCGGGCTCCACAGCCATCGGTCGGCCCCCTGGAGCCGTCAGCCCTTCATCCACCATAGCTCCCCCCTCCGTCGGCTCCATCATGGGCCGCCATCATGGCTGTGGCCTGGGTCCCACCTGGTTCCTCCTGCTCCCTCCTGTCTTCTCCCTGGCTCCTCCCTCCATCTGATCCGCCTTGGCTCTCCCCGTTTCTTCCCTGGCTCCTCCCTCCATCTGATCCGCCTTGGCTCTCCCCGTTTCTTCCCTGGCTCCTCCCTCCGTCGTCTCTTCCCTGGACTCTGTCTATCGTCCTCCTCACGGGAGTCCGTCCTCTGCCCAAACCTCCACCTGTGTTGTCTGCCTGCTTTCCTGTCAGCCTTTTGCCATCCCCTGTCACCATCCCACATTTGCTCCTTTGTCCTCCTCCTAAGTCCCCCTCTGTCCCTCCCTTTGTTGTTCCTGCGGCGCGAGGTTGTGCCTTCCAGGAGGGGGGCGAACTCACACCCCTGGACTGTTTTTGTTGTGTTTTCTTTCCCCATGTGCTCATTGTGACCTAGTTTCTGTCTCCCCTTCGATTGTCATTTAGTTCACCTGTGTCCTCATTAGTTGATCCTCCTCACCTGTCTGTCCCTCATTAGCACCCCTATTTTAGTTGTGTTCATTTCATTGTTTGGCGTCGTCCCTACGTGTGCTCCTGCCTGTTCTGTCCTGGATTTACCCTTGTGTGGATTTATTAAAGACTATTTCCATTTATCTTCATCTTCTTCGTGTGTTTATCTCACCGTAGCATGACAGTAACATCATTGGTTAAAAATAAAATAAACAACAAAACCAACAACAACAACTAGGCTAATAATAAATCTCTAGTGCACAATTTTTATTAGTCCTCTGGGGACTGTTCTTTTGAACTTTTTATTCATCAAATAATCCTCAATAAATAAAAATCTATTTATCTCGATTTACACAAAAATGAGAACCAGCACAACTGTTTTCAACACTGATAATTATAAGAAATGTAACACCAGCATATTGGAATGATTTCTGAAAAATTATGTAACACTGAAGATTGGACTAATGGACATTGCATGAATAAATTACATTTTGGTCACCTTTACTTGATCAGACGGTATCTTTTTGTGGGCTTTTTCAGAAGAAAAAAAAAACGCAAAATAGAACACTTTGCTATTTCAATTTCACTGAATGCTGTGTGTGGCCCTGGTTCTGTGAGACTAGACCTGCAGCAATGTCCTGCAATACAGTCCAGTAATGGCCAACACCTGCCTTCTCATAAGACAAACACATGGGGATGGGACAACCCAGATCTATGATATCCATCCTGGGCCATTATCATAATGACCGTGCCATTACAGCAGCTGCTTAGTGAACACACCACACACCTGTTTATGACAAGCCCTCTGCCTTCCATTAAACCACCACAACACTTTCCAACCAGGAGAGCTATTATACTTTATAATGGCTGCAGTCCAGAGCACCATATGCATTTTATATTTTTACCAGCAACTCAAAACAATACAAAAACCCACGCTGACCACTAACTACAGCGTGCTTTCATACGTACAACACAAAAACACATACACGCTCACATTCAGATAATAATCTACTGCCATGTTGTGTGCACAAAGAGAAAGGATACAGAAAAGAAATAAATAAATAAAAGAGAAAGTGTTTTGGCAGGTGTGAAATGAATACAGATCTGATGATAACAACAGAGAGAGCTCAGTACTCCAGCTTTCATTCCCTGATTGGAGGAGACTACAGCTTACAAAGCCAACGGAAAAAAAAAAAACACACTTGAAAAGACACACTACAGCCTGAGTGCAGCTCAGGACAACAATGGGAACAGACAGACAGGAGGGAGGATGTGAGGTGAATGTACAAGCTGTATGTCTGTCTTTGACATATAAAGCTAATCAATTACGAGTTCTGTGTGCACTTTACAGATACGTGTGGCCTGAATTACACATGTGAAAACTGCACCACTGCTAAACAGCTGGATGTAGAAATGAATGGAAAAAGATTTGCATTTATAAATAAATATATGGCGCTGGTGCATAAAATGTGACAATAACTTGACATTATCGTCGGCACAAGGGATTGGTGACACCCTGCATAAAAACACAGGACTTGAATGATTTGAATGTACAATACTGAAATTGTTCACTTACTGGTGGCACGCACTGAACAAAAAATATTTACAAGTCCACTTAGCATGCTTGAATCAATGGCGAGCTATCATTTGCTTTCATTGAAATTCAGGGCAGAGTAAAGAGAAGTGTGTTGAATAGAGTACATTTGCATTGCTAATCTTCATTGTCTGAAGTGACCTCCAAAGGCTTTCAATTTTTGTTGCATCTTAGCTCAAGATTTACCCATGATTTATCTTTCTTGACTGGTGATTTCAGTGATAAACATCTATATTTCAAATATGCAGAGAGTTTTCAAAAAGTCTTAGGGTGCTTTCACACCTGGCCTGTTGTTTCGGAACCTGGCGCGTTTCCCCCCTTAGCTCAGTTCATTTGGGCATATGTGAACACGGCAATCACGCTCGGATCCGCGCCAAAACAATCGGTCCGAGATCGCCTGAACGAGGTGGTCTCGGCTCGATTGAAAACTAACTCTAGAGCGGTTCGGTTGTAGTGAGAAAGCAATCCGATCCAACGGACCACTCTTCTTTGTAGTAGGTGCATTTTAAAAATGTTTTCCCAATCAATCCTGGACTCCTGCTCAAAATGATAAATTATTATAACGACAGCTACAAAAGAAAAAAAACAATAAGCCCGCGAAGCTGTTATCGTTCCATCCTGACGGATGACATGCGTGACAGCTAAGTGGAATAAACCGTGGAACTTTGACCAATGAGAGAAGTTTACTAGCGCGTGACTTGTATTAACAGATTTGGTCCTGAAACTTTGCGGTGTGAAAGCGAACCGCACCAAGAATAAAAAGCAACACTGTAATAATTTTAATCCCTGTTTTGGAAAAAAGCAATCGATCTACAGGTGTGAAAGCACCCTTAGTCTGAGGCGTTCACAAACTGCCCACGGGCTGTTTACAGAGCCTGTTGCATATTGCAGATAAAAAAAGGCTAGAGGTTTCTCAAAACAGCACACTCTGAATCTGATCAGCTGATTTCTCAATTTCCGAAAATCACGTTTCAATCAGGCAAATCAGGTTTTTAATCAGTCTTCTGGGAAACAAAGTCCCCATGCTGCAACAATGAGCGCGTCCATGGATGAGACAAGAGCTGAATTTGCCAAAGTATAATATTCATAATATAGAATTTTTTAAAGATATTCATAGTTTTGTCTGAAATATTTACACCATGTAAATGACATATGCTTGATCTAATTTGCATATTCTGGGTTTCATATTATTGCAGGCCCAATCCCAATTCTATTTTATACCCCTTCCCCTTGTCCCTTGAAACAGAGTGTCAAAGGGTAGGGGTGAAAATAGCTCCTACAAAACACACACCTATACTGGTGTGCTCATGTGCATTAGAGCCTTACCGTTTTATATTAATGTGCTGCTTACTGACACACATACACACACACACACATATTGGAGATCGCACAGCTCACACATCCAAGAGCAAAGAAACTGGTCAACGCTGCCTTACGACTTTTATTAATAACAGTTTAAATACTGAATCGCTACATTATATTTTCCAGCAACGAGAGGATAAAATCACTGTTTTTGAAGTAAACTCACTCATTGTAAAGGGAGATGCACAGATGCACATACACACAACTTTCAGCTCTCTCTCTCTCTCTCTCTCTCACATTTGGCAATATTTGAGAAAAGCGTTTAGCTATTTCTAATTATTAGGAGGAATAGCCCCCCCCTCAATGTCTATAGTGGTTATTGCCTTGATCAGACATGAAAATATGTTGTGGCACTATCTGTAATGATATGACCTTAGCAACTTTAGCGATTTTTTGCAAACATTCTTTGAATAACATGACCGTAAATATGAACTCACGATTGAATGTAAAATGAAACAAATGGTTACTTTCCATTAAAACCTTTATTAATGCCAAAAATGCTTACATTTATGTGTCTTTTTGTTCGTTCGGGCAGCCATGTTGCCGCTGTAGCCGCTTTATGCTGACAATTCTCATACCCCTTTGTTCTTCGTTTGAAGGGCTATCTGGCCCTTTCCCTTACCCCTACCCCTCCAACCAAAAGAGAATCGAGACACCCCTACCCCTTCACGTGAATGCACAAAACAGAGGGGTAGGGGAAAGGGGAAGGGCTAAGTGGTAGAAATGGGATTGGGCCTAAATTGTGTCTTAAAAAGTGAACTGTGGTCTCAATGTATTTCACCATGTTGATATAACGCAATCCTTGGTGTTTCATTAAATGTCGAAGAAATTTCTGATTTGCCTCTGTAGATATTCTAGTGTTGTTTAGTGATGTGAAGAGCAAAAATTAGGCAACTGAACACACATATTATCATGCTTTACCAGCTGAGACAACAGGAGAACCTGTACAGAAAAAGAAGCAAAAAAGCAGAAGCCAAAAGACAGAAGAAAAAGATATGAGTCTGTCGCCGATATATCGGTATCTGCGAATATGCCACCGATATGAACATTTTTTTACAGAACATATAACGCAGATAAAATGCTTGAAATGGTGTAATTACTTAGTTTGTCCAGCAGAGCATGCTCCATTGTTTGCTACTGGTGACCTGGATGAAACGCTTTAAAGCTTAAGTCTATGGAAAACCATTGAAACTTTGAACGGCCATATCTCCGTAAAGGCTCGGCAAATCCGCACCAAATTCAGGGGATCCCTTCAGCTCGAGGAACCCTCTCGAACGTGAATCAAGTGTACGTCTCGAGGCCCTCTTTCGAATGAGACCAACCCCACGTCGATAGCCCCCGGGGTTCGGGAGTTGCGGGTGGTTAAATTCGCTTTCACATGATATTCCGCCATGATTCCAGATCAAAGGGAACGTACACGTTACATTCAAAGGGCATTAAAGTGCACGAGACGTGACTTTATATTTATTTACAGAGGTAGCCTATATTTTGTCACACTTCACACTTCTTCTAGTAAGTTTCGTCTGTGTGTGAATACTATAACACTTGGTAGAAGTATCTGATGACAGAGAATCCTGAGTGGTGAAGCGCAAGATGATTCTTTTTGTTGGACAGGTAAGAGAATTAATTATTGAGTAAACAGAAATACCATTGCAGTATCTGTACCTAAAGTTCACAAAGAATATAAATGCTTATAATACCTAAAGAACAACTGAAGGCACCATTAATAATAATCAAAAACAATGCATATGCCAAGTAATATAGTTCATTGACCTAACTGTCAAAAGTTGCCAAGCCACGCCAATCAAAGCAACTTGGCACATTCATATAGAATTCAGCTGAAGTGCGTGTACAGTTATATAGGCTTTTGACATGACCAATTATATTTTAGAGCTGAAATTATCCAGTTAATACTGCTTGCTTTGACATTGCAAAATTGGCAGTGACATTTGTGAAATATCTAAATAACAGAAGGTGGAGTTCCTTTCATTGAAGCAGTTAATGCCATCACATTATACACAAAACATGGCACGGCACGGGGCAATAATACACAGGTGATAGAATATTATCACTCCTGAAGTATGACACCTGCTGAGCACTTGTATCTTTAATGCACACAAAAGCTCTACATTACCTGCTTCTACAAGAGCAGACAGCACAGCACAGTTTTAAGTGTCCTTCCATCACACTGAGTGAAAGGAGGGTGTAAATGTGATACTGCCCATGTTTCCCTACCTTTACTCGACTTGGAAGCTTCTCATCAGCAGGACTAACTCTGAGTCTAACACGTCCTATGGTTACCTGCTCTGAAAGACAAATGACTTTGATAGTACCGCAGTATCAGGCTTTTCTAGTGTCAACACTAACTTACGGCAGAATCACTTGCAAATCTGTAAGTATAGGAAATTACTTGAGTGAGAGTAGATAATAGGGTTTAAATGATGACTCTCTTATATTAAGAATAACAGCTTAAGTAGTAGAGCAGGGTGTCTCTCTTCGAGACACCAGGTAGAATGATTCCCAGTCCTAAGGTATAGCAGGGCCAAATCAGCTTTACAAATATTGTCATATTATCCCTATTATAAAAGGGATTTGATTATTACTTAACACAAGCTCTTTGCTTTTATGGAGACAATAACAACCATTCCAGAAGGACAGACTTCTGATGACTGGCATTTACATGCCAGATGATAGTCCTTCTGGATATGAGAACAATGGGATTTTACACTGGCTGTTGCTTGCATCAGACAAAACAAGCTTCGATCGTCTATGTACGTGAAACATAATACTGAAATTTCACACTTCACAGAGGCTGATTTGGAATTCATCATCGACCGGCATCAGAGAGCGAGTAAGAAAAAGAAAGAGAAATAAATAAAAAGAGGAGGAGAGAAGAAGCCCCCAATTCCCCAGCCTGCACAGCTCTAAATGCATTCCTGCTGTGCTCTCTTAACTCTCAAAGCATTGTTCTGAGATATCTGGCAGGTTGCAATTGCCTGGCAATACCCTATGGAGGAGCCTGGGAGGGCATCAGGAGCCATTTGCTAAAAATCACTGCGGCGTCTGACTCAAAGAACACAAATTTATTCCTTTAAACTGGAAAATAAGATCCCAGTTTCATTTTTTTATTTGCCATTAAAGAAGGAATCCATGCTCTATGACACATCTCAAAAATAAAGAAGGGGAATTTTAACCCAGCCGCTCTCAGCTCTCTCTGGTCTAAGTGCTCTCTCTGTTATTTCTCTCTTAGCCAGCTGAAAGACAGTTTTATGATTCTCAAATGACCTTAAGTGTAGATGGCAGGACATAGTGACTTGTTGTGCAACTGGGGAACTGGTCTAAAAGGAAGATTAACAGTAAACAGGGGAAACCCTGTGATGGCATGCAATATGAAACGCACAATCAAAACCTGTCAGTCAAACACAGAATGAGTTCAGTTTACTGCCAATTCCGATTCTGACATTGACCCCACATCTGGATATGTTGTGTGCTATATAAGGTTGGTTATCACAAGCTACCTAAGTACTACATATTAATATATTAATTACAAATTAATCTAATTACAAAGAAAATAGGGAGACCAATTTTAAGAAGTGCTTTCTCTGATGTTGGTTAATGGTCACATGACAAGCAGTTAAATAAATAAAATATAATAATCTTTTTTCAGCAAGTGTATTATTTTGTTGTTATTTAACATTTATTTTAATGTAACATTTTAATTTAACTTTTTTTTTTTTTCATTAAATTCAACCCCCCCCTGCAGTGCCTTCACAACCCCAATTTAGGAAACCATGATGTAATGTAAAGTTTAACACATTTAATGTTGTTAATAACAACAAGCTGAATATATCTTCTTTATCTTTTTACTTTTATATCAATATGTCAATATGGGACACGCTTATCCTATTTAAATTGATGCGATAAACAAGTTAGGTCAAAAGAAATCAGAAAGTAGTCTGATTATATTACCTAAAATTTGTAATGTAGTTGATTATGTTACTAACTGCAATTGATTTAATGTCATTTAGAATCAGTAACATTACCATATAAAACAAGATTTTAGTAGGGGTGATCTCTCACCCCTAATACAGAAAGTAAACACTCTGGTCAGTCCTCAATCTCTGTTACCGGTTGTTGTTAATGGTGCAAATTGCAATAAAGTCATGTTCTTCAGCAGACCAGGGCTTTGAAATGAAGGCTTTCTGTTCGATTGGGGAGAATGTGACAATCCATAAGTGAGGCTCATTACCTGCAGCGCAGCCACCTCGTCAGTGAGTATTGAACATAAACGAGCTGAGCAACGCTTGTGTAACACGCCATTATTGATCAATGCACAGCGGGGAGCCAGTTCATCAAGCCATTCTCACTTTTCTCCAGCCGACTGAGACCCAGGAGTGGACAAGACATTTGTAGAGTTCAATCTAACATATCTTATCATTCATCTCCACCCATCACTAAGAGTAGAGAGAACTGGAGGTGTGGTGCATAACTTTTGGTTCCCTATGATCTGCAATCATGATCATGATAAGGAGAATTACCTAAGCTCCAGGGTCAATGAATGCAGACAAATATAATGCCCAGAGCATGAGTAAGGGGTGGTAAGTTTCATCAAGGCAAAAATTCCAAAGAATGGAATGAATAACACAGATTGATATCTAACAAGGAATCAATATAAAGCTGCAGAAGAAGAAGAATGATCAAAAACAGATCAGGATATTGGATAAAGAATGAGGGAATGGTGATCTCTGATTAGCAGAGAAAAAGACAAGGACAAAAATGGTTCAAAGCATCCATCTAAACATGCTTGTTTTAACAAGTGATAAATAGACTCATTTGGAACTTTTTTCATATATTCTACACTAATTGTGGGGGATAATATGTATCATGAAAAGTGCTGCTCTTACAGCAGGGTTTGGAAGTGTCCACCTTAAGTATTACAGCATTTCACAGGACATATCTGCTGACATTTCGGATCATGTTTTGCTGCAGAACAAGAACTTCCAATCTCGCAAGAATGTTCCAAATCCATTTGTCCTGTTGCTGGAAGTAACAAAAGTACACATAGTCCATCAGAAACAGAATGGGGCATTATTTTACTGTTGGCGTCTCGCAGTGCTACTCTGCATCCGGTGTTGTATTATTATTATAATGGGTTCATGTCCAATATAGACAGGATAGTCATTACTACTTTGATGGTAAGCAATTTCACATAGGGGAGGCTGATATTGTCAGGTATGTCAAATAAGACATACTTGGCTTTGAAGGTCCAGAACCAAAGGAGCAACATGTCCTGATATGTGTCTTTGTAAATAAGTCATGAGGCTAAACCCTACAGTCCTTACAGGGCCCTGAGAGTTATAGGGCTTCAGTGCTCAATTGAAAGACCAACACAGAGCCCCAGGCAAGCACTGGGTGCTTGGGGTGACAACCAAATGTTGAGCCCCAGGGCAAAGAGATCACAGCAGAGGTCTAAGAGAACATCCCGCCTGCAGCCATGCAGGGACACTCCACCTCCAGCTGGAAACCACTGAACCTGTGACCCACATCACAGACATACTGTAGTGACCTCAACATCTACGGCTGAAGCTAAATTTAGAAAGGCAGCTACCTGAAATACAGAGATATGTAGATCACAGAATATTGCATGGAGGGGCTGGGGACGTGTCATATGAAGAGTTCAGGCAAACAAAAAAGTTATATGTCATCACTGTCTCACCCTCATGTCATTACAAACCTATATGACTTTCTTCCATGGAACACAAAACTAGTCAGAATGGGCAGAATGATTAAGTTGTTCGTTTTAGTACAATGAACACATACAATGTCCAGGGTCTGTCAAGCAGTGCTGTAGTCGAAACCAGCTCATTTTAGTTCAAGTCCAGGTTGAAACTGAAACCAGAAGAGGTTCTGAACAATTCAGATAGCATAAATGTGATTTCACCCAAAACCTCTGCAGTGCACTCACAGTGTACTTACACTACACAAAGTGGATCATATGTGCACTTTGGCACAGACCACAAAACTTTTCACAGT
Organism: Sinocyclocheilus rhinocerous; assembly: GCF_001515625.1. Taxonomy (NCBI): domain Eukaryota; kingdom Metazoa; phylum Chordata; class Actinopteri; order Cypriniformes; family Cyprinidae; genus Sinocyclocheilus; species Sinocyclocheilus rhinocerous. The sequence goes on from NW_015648510.1 coordinate 499,493, forward strand.
GTTGTAACACTCAAGACAGGTTTGATCTTGAGTCCGAGTTAAGACCATGTCCAAATACTTCCAAGTTCCTGACAAGACCAAGACAATGAAAACATTGTCTTGGACATGGTCTTGAGTACATCACTATTGCCATCAAGCTCAAAAAAAAGGCGAAAAAGCACCATGAAGAAGACCATTTGACTTGCTACTCTCCAATGTTGATTTTACGTTTATTTTTCACACACTCAAACAATTATTAATCGATTTCATCTCTAGCCACTGGAAACACTTCACAGTACTTAGCGGATGTGTAGAAGGTGAGACTAAATATCCCGTAAATAAAATAAAAACACCATCAACACAGACTGAGAGATCAAAAGCATAGTGGAAGTTCTGTCATTTCTTTTTATGTGGGATAGACAGATGAAGCGTTAAATGGAGGTGGTATGGATAATGTGTGCGCAAGTCTTATAGTCTGTCTCTGGAGATAATGAAGAGCTTTATGAGACCCTACAGATGTTGCAGTCAGCTGCGTACTCTAAGCCAGATCTTCCTTTATCTGTTGTGATGCTGGAGACTGCTAACCACGGCATGGTGGCTCAGTATATTGCATTGTCACCTCACAGCAAGAAGGTCCTTGGTCCGAGTCTCTGTTCCAAGCCAGGAAGCTCAGAAAAGTGGAGTTTGCATGTTCTCCATACAGAAAAGTGTGGAAGATGGATAGAAGTATAATTTTAAGTTGATGGATGTGGCTGCGGTATTAAGCAGGTCTCTTGAATTCAGTGTCACATTTTTTGGACTCAGTGGGTTGCACTGTCTACTCACAGCAAGAAGGTCTTTGGTTCGAGTCCCAGCTGAGCCACGCAGCCTTTTTGTCTGAAGCTTGCATGTTCTCCTAGTGTCTGTGTGGGTCGTCTCTGGGTGATCTGGTTTCATCCACAAGTCACAGATATGTAATAATGTAAATTTTATGTATGTGAGTGTGAGCTCTCACGATAGGCTTCATCATCCCCACAACTCTATAGGACAAGCAGTTTGGAGATTGGATGAATGGATTTTTTGGACTGCAGGTGTTTGATGGATGGTTCAGTTTTAGATGTGGCACTTGATATAGAGATCTGATTTGCAGACTGGGTGCATGCTCATGTTTCACTGAGCTGGATAAGAGACTAATCTGCAAATTCTCACTCATTCTTCTCTCAATATTCCTGCCATGTCTCCAGTGTTTTCCAGCTAATGTTGAAATCGAGTAGGGTTTTACTGCTAAACAAACATGTTCTGCATCTGCGATGGATGCAGAAGTAGAAGGGGGAAAAAAAGCCTCTAAACAGATAGTTTGTTCTCAAAAGATGAAGAAAATGAAAATACGCATAAAATAATATCTCCATGACGCACACACTAAATCATTCCTGGCATACTTTTATTCTGCATGGATTGGCTGAACTGTTACAGAATTGTTTCTGCACCAATAGAGAAGACAGACTATAGCAGCTTGAACTCTGTCTGAAATAGGGTAAATAATGTCAATGACAGGGTGACCTCCAGACACCCACAAACATCTCTCATTTATTACACATGGGAAGAATGGAAGAACTGAGCCTTCACTAAGCGAAGCTTCACAATCTTTCTTATTACAACGCATTTTGCCATCAGCAACCATAAGAATTGATCACCTCAGAAATGATTAAATAATACATGGGTTAAAGGTGCATTCAGGAGTTCTTTAGCTGGCGTTAGTGAAGTGAAGTGACATGTGGCCAAGTATGGTGACCCATACTAGGAATTAGTGCCCTGCATTTATCCCATCCAAAGTGCACAAACACAGCAGTAAACACACACACACCGTGAACACACACCCGGAGCAGTGGGCAGCCATTTTTTGCTGCAGCGCCCGGGGAGCAGTTGGGGGTTCGGTGCCTTGCTCAAGGGCACCTCAGTCGTGGTATTGAAGGTGGGAGAGAGCGCTGTACATTAACTCCCTTCACCTACAATCCCTGCCGGTACGAGACTCGAACCCGCAACATTTGGGTTATGAGTCCGATTCTCTAACCATTAGGCCACGACTTCCCAAAGTCGTATTGCAGTTAAATACTGATATCACAATGATGGGATCTATTCATTTGGATCACCATAATCACACTGATATGTAGTGGTTAGGGCGTGGTTTACAAAACAATTAATACTCTTACCTGTCCAAAAAAAAAAAAAAAAACTGATAACAGACCAGAATTATGTCACACTCACTGTGAACTGGTGAAAAGGGAGTGGTTTACAAAACAATGAATACTCTTACCTGTCCAAAAAAAACTGATAACAGAACAGAACTATGTCACGCTCACTGTGAACTTGTGAACACTATAATCTGAATCAATATGTACACTACATAACATTGATTTAATAACATGAATGTACCTTGCAGAGAAACAGTTTTTTTTGTTGTGTTTTTTTTTTTTTTAGAAAATCTCAATTTTCAAACACAGGACTTAAACTGGACAAAACCTTGTCAGACAGAATTGTGGATGGCAATATTTGTCAAGGTCGGAGAAGTCATTAATGTTTCAAGAACTTGTTTAGCCCAAAAGACTAGCGTTTAGGTGTTATGATTTGTGTAAACATCAAGAATATGAACAGGTTTTCTTAAGTTGCAAGGTTACTTAAAGTCACTTATAGTTACAAATTTACTTATATTTATAGTTACTTATCAAACTTACTGTTACAAAGTTAGAGTTACAGCGTTATTAAAATTAAGTGTTACCTTTAACACCTTGGCAGACTCAACATGGCAAGAGCATAATATAATATTCATAAAGACCATTAAATTATAATCTAAATTATATTTTATACTAACAGCATCATTTTTTTGTAAGAAACAATTTTTTTGAGAACCAAGGGTAACACTATACTCAAGTTAAAGTGTTGCAATAAGAACTTTCTACAAAATCAACTGAGGTGCAATTCAAACATCAGCATGCTATTGCTGTTTATGCTGGGCTGCTTATTCTCCAAGGAACATAAAGAATTGAAAAGCCACATAAGGAGGTTATGAGTGCTGTAATGTCACCCAACTAAGTGATGGTGACCTTGCAGAGGATATGTTTTTAAGTGTTATAATTTAACAATAGCTTGAGTTTTTAATTAAAATACCCCATAAAACCACTCAGACACAAGAAACAAACAACTCAAAGCACAGGCTCCAAATAGCAGTAAGGGACTATGGCACTTATGATGTTTTATCGATCCCCTGCAATTTCTGGGGATGATTCTCATGGCCATGATAAATTTCAAGATTTATCTTAAAAGCAATCTTGTTGCTGTTCTGCGCTTGAAGGGAGAGGACAAAACAGTCTTACACACAAAAGCAACTTTTCTTCATTTCATGTATCCTTTTTAGTTCATTAGTTTTGTTTGCTTCATTTCCATTGCAACCAGGCTGGGGCCAAACTCAATTAACATGGGCTCATCTACTCTCCACCACCTGCTTTATCCACTTTATATGCATTAATTATGTGATGTATCCTCTCAGGACCACAACACATCTCACTAATGCACATTACGAAATCACAATCTACACACATGAACCAGCGGCTGATTTGTCAACTAATCATTCAACACAAACACCACAGAATCTACACAGCAGCAGAAGACAGCTGTCAGCCCTTTTTGGAGTGATACATATCTAGTTCAATCATTCTAAATTCTAAGTGCCGCAGAATAATAGGTCCTTTACATACAATCTGCTAGCATTCACATCCTTTACATGACACAAGCTGATTGGTGCCTGGTGATTCTGCAGCCAATTATATTGCTTACACCTTCAGTTCCTCTGAAACCCTCCATCTCCCCCAGCTCCACCTGTCTAGATCTGCTACAGGATTTATGCATGCTTATTCATGCAGTAGCATAATATATTACATGCTCACAATAGTAGCTAGTCATACTTGCTCTGCAGCAGCAGCGTGCATAGCAGTGCATAGCCTAGTCCGCTAAGACCAAATACACTAAAGGCCAGGACATACCTAGTCTCGCGTAGCCAGACCTTCAGCCGCTTTGAATGGCCAAGGCCCGCCCAAGAGGCCATATGACTGACAGGTAAATGTCAGGGTTCTGTCACTTCGGTCTAGTTTATTCATGGTTTTGTGACAGAGCCCTGACACTCCTGTCATGTCGTTGTTTTCATGTGAGCGCGTGGCTTTGAGAGTGCTCGAGCCATGCGCTCTCGTCTGCGTGTCCTGTTTCTTTGTTTCATGTTGGAGCGTGGTGTTCGGATCCCGGCACTCATGTCTTGTTGAGTTTTGGTTTCGTGTCGGGGTTCGGACACTCGCGGTCCATGTTCTGTCTTGCTGTGGAGCATGCAGTCTCGAGCTCGATCGGGCCGTACGCTCTTCTATCCGCGTGTGTTGTGTTCTGTTTAGCACGTGGTTTGTGATCGGCCGTGTGCTTTCATGTTATGTTTTGTCTCGTGCTGTGTAGCACACAGCTTGTGTTTTCACGGCCTGTGTGCTTTCATGTCATGTTTTTTATCGTTTTGTTTGCTAGTTTTCTTGTTGTTCTAGTTTTTGCCCTATCACGAGTCTCTTGTTTTCCAGCCCAGTTGGCTGTTGTTTGGGCTTGTTTTTGCCCAAGTTTTGTGTTGATCTTTACTGTTGATATTAAAGACTTTTTGAAATCTCCCTGGCTGTTCTGCGTATGGGTTCTGTCTGCAAAAACCTGACAGTAAAGCAACATAATCACTTTTTGTTTTGTGCTGCGTCATGTTTATGGGAGTGGAAATGTCGCCACAATAACAGACCGGTGTGTAAAGGCCCGTTCACACCAAGCACGATAACTATAAAGATAACGATAAAGACATAGTTCTAAAAATCGTTCTCAATATTAAAGAATAGTATAGTTAACACCACAACTATAACGATAATGATACAGAGGAACGATATCGTTGTGATCACTTTCAAAACTATTTTTTTCCAGCTGATGAACGATAAAACACTGACAGCCAATCAGAATCCATCCTGCTGTAACGAGCTCGAGAATTTAAAGCGGCAGACGCATGTGCGCTTAGAATAAACAGACGATATCGTTCGCTGGTGTGGACGCTAATATCGTTATCTTTATAGTTATCGTTCTTGGTGTGAATGGGGCTTAAAACTCTTGGACGTATTTTAAAGATTCTATGCCACGAACTTTAAATTTTTCACATACAGATTCCAGCGTTTAGTTGATCCTGATAAGCGCTCACTGTTACAGTTACAGTCAGCTTTCTTCTTCCATGAGGGGGTTTGGCATCACGGCTAGGGCTGTGATGGTGACAGATTTTTACCACCGTTGTGGTAATGGACAAACTACCGCCAGTGGTGCGGTGTTGATAGGCTATTTATATAGTCTCTGAGGCTGAGACTAGGACATACCAAGCCGGCAGTCGGCCATCGGCCAACGTTGGGCCATCAGCAAGCCTCTGTTGGGCTATTTTTTTTTTTTTTAAGTGTTCCACATGTCAGATTAAAGTCAGCGGCAATTCGCCCTATTCAACATGCTGTGAATATGATGAATATATTGAGGGACAATTGGCCAATAAGAATTGCCCAAAGTATTGATATTGACTACTGTTATCTGTCACTATGGTTATTGGTTGTATGGTTATGGTTATTAGTGTACAGAACAACAGAAGAGTCATACATGTTAGCAGTTGTTAGCAGCTTGCAGCTGTTGAACTCACTTGAACAAAATATTTTTCCCTCAAACCGTGACGCACATACCCCAAAGCTGATTCTAAAGAGTTTATTGCTCATAACAATCAAAGTGCTGATAGCCTACACACACACACACACACACACACACACACAAACCTGCTAGGAAAAAAAACCCTAACCATAATCTTAGTATATTGTTGGTAGCCTATCCTATAATGACAGCAGTCTGTTTATCACCATCCATGTTTTTTTGTTTGTTTTTTTTACTCTGAAGAAGTCTGAATTTTCCTTGACAGATGACAGACTGTGTGAGTTGACCAATGAAATCAGCCATGGGACGGGTTTGGCACTTTAACTGGTTTGAGGGGGGAAAATGGCTTCAACATGCTTGATATAAGAGCTTTAAAACTGTTTAGCCAAACATAAATTAGGACACATTTAAAAAACAATAAACTAAATCAAACACCAACTCTCTGTACACATACTGTTGATTTTTGGTTCCAGAAAGCTATTTCAAAATCAGCCAAGCTGCAAACCAACAGGCTGGATGATTGGATGCATGGCAGAGAATGAAACCAAGCACCAAGATTGAGGCAAATATAAATAAACAAAGCCTTAAAAATGGGTGTGTGAGTCACGGACAGCACTAGGAGGCATTAGTCACAGTAACGGCACAGCCCGAGAAGGGGCGGCTGATGGAGTCTCCTCTAAAAACAGGCCTGCTGATGACAGACGGCCGCTGTGAGAATCTACCCACCATCTACAAATCCCCATTCGTTCGGTTTCTCTGACACACGTAAAGGTTGAATCCACTTTATGAGGATTTAGTGAGCTGCGGGAAAAGAGAAAAAAACATTCACAGAGCAGAGAGACGCAATCCTGCTGCTTATTTTCAGACAATTGTAGAGAAAAGAAAAATGTATGCTATGGAAATTGTGTCGACTTGGGTTGGTATTTCTACGGAATGGAATTGGGTAAAGTGGTGGCTGCGTGCCGCTGTGATAGAGGGAGAGGTAGGCCAGCACACATGATGGATAAGACAGGGAAAAGAGAGCTAATGAGCTCTGGCCAGAAGACAGAGAAAGAGAAACTCTCGCTGGGAGCTTTGGACATCTGTGAGGAAGAAACTGTATCTTTCAGACGGTTTAGGACAAAACCTCAAGGCCTCTGTCTTCTCAAACACACGTGCAGATAAGCCCTTGTTTCGACCTGAAGCGATGCTGTCAACTCAGCGAGACACAGAGACCTGCACAGCTAAAGGTTATCAGAGAGACAGTATGGGAAATCAGGCAGATTTCCACAAAACATCCCACTACATCCCTTGCCCAACTTAGCTTCTAATAAACACAAACAAAAGACAGAGATGTGCATTTGTGCTGCCTGTAAATTTTTGGTCAGAGGGGCACATTAAAAATCATAGGGAGGTACATTAAAATGTATGCTAAAATAACCTGATCTAACCCATAAATAAATAAATGTGATGTAGCCTATAGTTACCACAATAACCACCTTATTTAAGTAACTGGGGATAATATGTGACCTTGGACCACAAAACCAGTCACAAGGGTCAATTTTTTCAAAATTGACATTTATTCATCATCTGAAGGCTGAATAAATAAGCTTTACATTGATCTTTCCATTGGAATCTGAGGGTGCAAAAAAAATCAAAATATTGAGAAAATTGCCTTTAAAGTTGTCCAAACTAAGTCCTCAGCAATGCACATTACTAATCAAAAATTAAGTTTTGATATATTTAGAGTAAGAAATTTGCAAAATATCTTCATGGAACATGATCTTAATATCCTAATCATTTTTGGCATAAAGAAAAATCGATAATTTTGACCCATACAATGTATTTTTGGCTATTGCTACAACTATACCCGTGCTACTTAAGACTTGTTTTCATGGTCCAGGGTCACACATATATATATATATATATATATATAAGGGCTGGTAATTTAACGTGTTAATTAGATTAATTAATTATGGTGAAAAATAACGCGTTAAAATTATTAACGCATTTAATGCACTTGCCCCGCCCCAGACTTATGTAGGTCATCTGACATTTCATACAGCTGATTGATGACAAACATGAGGCAGGGCAACAACTCACTGTGTGATGGAGCCTAGAGAACGTAGTTATAATGTCCCGGAAATTCAAGATATGGGGCAAAAATGCCCGTTTGAGTGTTTGTCTCATATTTACATCATATAGTTAAGCAATATCACACGAGCAATAAGTGCAATATCACACGAGTGCAAATGTGATACTGATCTTATACAACAGTTCAGTAAATAAGAAGTTAATATTGGGTTATTTTAGACAATGTTGTCTGTTTTGCTCAATTTTGGCAAAGAAAATATAAAGACAAACCAGAACTGTTCCGTCTCGAGCAACACACAGCTGCATTCATTTCTTAATCCACATTTTGAATGAATTGGGTGAAGCATTACTGTGCGTTCACACCGCCGCAGGCGAGAGCGTCAAAATTCGCTTGGGAACAAATGTGGTCGGAACCAAAGTTTACAGCACTGCGTTCTCTGGAATCCTCTCAAGCGGAGGACTTCTACATTCCGATTGGTTGCCTCCCAACCGCGTCATAGCTCATTACCATAAAGTTGACCTGACTTCAAGGGTGTTTCTCAAACGGAAGGCTGCATATCTCGGCTGCCACGTCATCAAACGTCGCTGAAGGCCATCTCAATCGCAAGGATCATTGGAAGGCAGCCTTCGTTTCGGTCCTTCATTCAGCTGAATTTGAAGGATGCATGGGATGTATCCTCTGCGACCTTCAATCACCCACAATCCCTTGTACCCATTCCATTTAATAAATGCAAATAAACAGACGAAAAATGATTCAGTACTGAGCTTGTCTGAATTTATTATGAAATGTAAGACAAAAATAATGTTTTCAGACATGAAAGCATAGATGTTATTTTTTGTTTTGGTGTAAATTACTCACTAAACGCTAAACCTCCAATAATGTAAGCCCCGGGAGACTAGACGGTGATTCACTGTATTGCATTAATAAAATCAATAAAAAATAAAAATAAAAAATAAAAAGATTTGTAATAAAGTATTTTTCAAAACTGAGTTTTATTAGTATTTTCGTGCCGTGGCGGTGAGGGCGGGAACATATGTCACGCAGCCACGCACACTTACTAGACTCTCTCATTCTAGCATTTAAAGGGGTCATATGATGCTGCTAAAAAGAACATTATTTGGTGTATTTGGTGTAATGAAATGTTTATGCAGTTTAAGGTTAAAAAAACACATTATTTTCCACATACTGTACATTATTGTTTCTCGTCTATGCCCCGCCTTTCTGAAACGCATCGATTTTTACCAAGCTCATCGGTCTGAAAAAGCGAGGTGTGCACTGATTGGCCAGCTACATTTAGTTCACTCCTGAATGAATCAGCTGTGTAAACGAATCAAATGAATGAATAAATGACTCGATGACTTAATCATTAAGACATTTACCACCACCTAAAAGTATAGTTCACAAAATGTCATTTTCCAAAAATGAAAATGTTGTCATCATTTACTCACCCTCATGGTCCAAAAGAGTATATGTAATACATTTTATGTTGAATCAAACAAAATATTTCTTGCTGAAGCTACTTTTTATCATGTCTGTTTGATGCCTTACACAAAAATGACTTTAAATTATCTTTTGGGAGTAATTTATCAACAAAATTTGATGTGCAATTAAATTTGCGATTAATTCGATTAATTAATCGCCACATCATGTAATTAATTAGATAAAAAATTGTAATCGCTTACCAGCCCTATATATATATAAAGCTAATAAATATTTGCATTAAGTACAGATAACTTTATTGTTATGTAAGTGAAACCATTCTAGAACAAAGAGAAAAACAATCACCCTTAACTCATTTAAAAATAAAACTGATTATATTTAAAAAAAACATAAAATTTTCCATTCAGAGTCACTTTCTTTGTTTTTGTTATTAAACGACTCACTGCAGTTACACAATTGCTATTTGTGGCTGAATTTTGATAAATAAGAATAAGAAATTTAAGCTTTTTTTTTTTTTTGCCAAAATGTATTTTTAGGGCTGTGAAAGCTAAAAATATGTCAACGTTGAAAGTGGAAAACAGAAAACACGTGAAGCTAACGTTGCTTGTTTCGGATGTGCTTTTAAAGCAGCACTATGTAACTTTTTCTGTTTTCAAAATTTGCAAAATGTATATAATGAGTGAGTACATCATGAATTCATCTTCCAAACCGCGTTTTTGTCTTATTCCGAATCACTACGGTACACTTATAATAAGTACTTATATTTGGACTATTGTAGCCTGGTCGGGTCGTCACCGCTGCGGAGTAACACATAACCTGCGTGAATCGCCATAGACATAAACTTAGAGAAGTAGCTCCGGTTGGAATGTTCTTCCGCTGGATGTGTGCAGTTCTGTTTATTAACCGCTAGAGCGCCAAAAGTTACATAGTGCAGCTTTAAGCTCTCTGGTCACACAGAGCGTGGGCACACAGTGTGGGCACACAGCGTGGGCACACAGGGGTATTCCCAAAGCGTTTTCCGACGCAGCGTCTCGTTCCCTCGGGGAACCATGGTTAAATACGTAACCAGGGACATTCCTCTTGATAGCAGTAGCTTGTTACTGGAAAAGTGCCTGTCATGCTCCTAAAACCTGTAGTTTACTCTCCAACACTGGGTAAGACCACTGCTGAGAAACAGGAAAACTACAGGTTGTGTGCGTGAGAGAGTGTGAGCGAGTGAGCGAGCGCTGCAGTTGAGTATGTGTGAAAAACACTCGCTGACAAGGTTTCCAAATAAGAGTCTGCTGACATGGGTCCCAGCAGCATGACGTGAAAACACTATCTCATTAAAGCCACAAAAATAGACCTGCGTGAACACAATTACACATTCAGCAGAGAGTGATGCTCACCAAATATCTCACTAAGCTTCTTTCTCTCTCGCTCTCTCAGAGCTGTTTATCCAACCCTTCCTCTTCACTATGGAAAAATAAATAAATAAATATTTCCAGGGGAATGATTAAGATGTTTGGATTTATAAATTGTGCTGGAGAGATTATTTACTTCTAACTCTCACAGAGAGTCTGTATCAGCCTGTTGACGATATAATACTTAAAAAAAATATATCATAAAATACAGCAAGAGTTTGTTTAATTTCAACAATTCATGTACTGTATGTATCATTTGATGTAATTAAATTACATTATATGGCAGCAATTTGTTGGACATTTGCCACCTTGCTCTCAATATACTGTATATCAGTAGACATGTCAGACTTTCCCTCTTATGGATCCCGGTGCCGCCACAAAGCTACTTAAAGGAACAGTTCACCCAAAAAAAAAAAAAAAAAAAATTCTGTCATCATTTACTTACTCTCAAACCTGTATGAGTTTCTTTCTTATGTTGAACATAATAGAAGACATTTCGAAGAATGTGGGTAACCAAACAGTTGATGGATATGGATAAATCTAACAGCTTATCACAAAGCAGAAATACTAGAGCTAATGGTGAATAAAGATCGGGAAACGAGATTAGCCTAAGTGGCACCGGGGAAAAAAAGTGACGTGAAACCAACCTTGTGCTATTGTTAAATTGTTAACAAGAGTGTCTTCTTTTAAATCATAAAACCAAGATTTTTGTCATCCCTGTTTTAATTTATACAGTATACAAGTTCTGTTGTGAAGGACCTTATTTGACAATTAAAAAAACAAATGCTTTAAATAATATTTTTTAAATTATATTTTCTGTAATCTTCATTATAGTAGATTTATTAAATTGTTAAAGTTTTAGAAACTATATTCATTAGACAGTATTTTTGATGATGAATGTATATTAAAACATAAAACAAAATAAAATGCTGAAAAAAAGAGAGAGAAAAAAACTACTTTTCATGGGGATTTCATGGGGCTATAAATTAAGGTAAAAGGTAAGCTTTTTCTGTGGGGTTTACTTTTTAACAAAACATGTTTACATTCATTCTCAAGTTCTAACATGTGGAAAACATTTCCTTCCCCAATAATAGTATAAAATGAATAATGTGATAAATATTAATGTCAAATGATATGGAAACAAAATATTGTAATAATATTTTTGGCCATATTGCACAGCCCTAATGTAGAACCACCATTCATATTGTAGTTTGAGAGGTCCGCTATCCTGTTTGAAAAAAAAACGCTTGTCACATCCCAGTGATGTGTATTTTGTATCTCATTAAATAGAGGCAAAATTTAGGGAAGAGTATTTAAGTAGATGAAGGCCTAAATCTAAAAGAGAATTTTAATATCACCGAGATTAGATTGGCTATTCGATCCATTCGAGTGCTCAGTGTGCAGCTGCTGCTACACTAATAATGTGAGCCACTGAGGCGAAACCTTCCAAACTGGACAGAAATGCTTTTCGCACCATGTCTTCCCTCAAAAAAGATGACTTCTTCCATTAATTTGTATGAGTAATTCACACTAAACTGAGAGCGGAGGCTGAGAATGAATGCTAGATTGCCATCCAATTTAATGTCTGGCGGCACATCAATCAAAAATTCTGATTTCACAGAGGCAATATCTGCCGAGGCAATCGTCTGCTTTATACGAAAGGGATGAGTCGTCGAAGAACATTAGGCAGAGGTATGATGGTGATATTTAGACAGCGTACTATACGTCGCTATTAGAGAGCTATATAAATAAAGGTGACTTGACTTGACACATTATTTTCACAGGCTGTTCCTCTGCAGTCTTGCTATATGGTGGTTCCTTTTATGCGATTTCAAAAGTGTGGACTTATTGGCTCTTGCATTATTAGCTTCAAATAGCAACATAGGGCAAGAGACCCTGTGAAATTTGAAGACTTTAAAAAAAAAGGTTTTACACTGCTTATAAAGGTTCTGGACAAAAGTGTTCAGATTCCCCCCCTCAATGTATTTCATAATTTTACAATAATGTGACCTGTGTTTCACTAAATATCAGAGAGAATCCTCACACTCATTGGTTAACATCTCTGAAGATATGCTAGGAGCTTAGTGTTGTTTGGTGATGTAAAGAGATCCCCTCCGAAGACCTCGTTGCCTAGACGGCCATCAGGACAAGACCACAGGAACCAGATGAATCCTCTGCACAATCTGACTTTGCTGCAGCAGGGAATTACATCCTCATCTAGTGCCCCTCGTCTCTCTTATCTGACCGTCTGCCTGTCAGCGTCTGTAGGGATGACAGCCACACAGGTGGTAGTAATGTGATTTTCCCCTCGCTTGCGGTTAATTTTACATTGATTAATGTCTTTTGAGAAGGCAGTAATAGTATTTGGAGGAGTTACACAGCTTGGGTGCCTTGCAAGCGAGATTACATCAGCAGATAACATTTCAGCTATGTAGTGCGAGCACACTGCGAAGTAACTATGTTATGGTGTGGCTCTGGCGTTCCAGAACGTGTGCGGCGCTGCCACGCTGAGAACAGTTGGCCGAGCGCTGTCAAATTCATTACTTGAAAGGCTGTCAGAAGTCTCTCCGTGTAGTTCACTTGTTCTCTTCCTGACTCTAAAGCGGCTGTATGCTGCAGCTGATTGGGTTATGGCAAGCGGCCAGATGAATATTGGATTAAGGTCCTCTTCAAACTCTCTCTCATACAACTCTGCTGACCCCTCTTCCTCAATGACAGTGCAGAGGGATAAAAGCAAAGGGCCATGGGTGGATCAGGGAAATGTTACAATGACACATTACTCTTCACGCTTTACATGTTACCCTTGGGAGATATTATCAGGAAACACGGTGTTAGCTTTCACTGTTATGCTGCTGCAGCCTAGATTTAAACTGCTAATTTTGTCTGGCTAGAGGAGAACGACACACTATTTCCCCGTTTAATACTGTAAAGCTGCTTTGACACAATTTGCATTGTAAAAAGCGCTATATAAATAATGGTGACTTGACTTGACTAAAGAGTGAAAATTAGACAATGGAACACTTATTATTGTGCCTTACCAGCTGAAACAAAGAGAAAAGCAGTACATGTATGGATGAAGAAGCAGAAAAGGTCTGAAGACAGAAAAGAGAAAGACAGCCAAACACAAAAAAACAAAGCATTGGTAGATAGGTAGAATTGATGACGGAGAAAATTGTGAGTAGCGATGCCCAAGATGCTTCTTTATTTTGGACAGGTGAGGGAATTATTTATTGTGTAAAGCATTCTAGTATTAGTGTCATTTACATTTACATTTATTCATGAACACTGCAGCATAATAACCCCATAAACCCTGGCTGTAATCCAGGCTTTAAGATGTTAATCTAGGGTTAAGAAAAGTGTGAAAGGCCTTTAAGATACATGTAACAAGAATTTAAAAAGCAACATCTAAATCTGAAATGCTTTTCCAGGCAATATAAAGAACCAGGTAATGGAGCAAACAGTCTGGGCCAAAGTCCCCTTATCTAGTCATTACTGCAAATGATGCATGCTTGCTTTTTAACCTTCGGGGTTTATGCACTGCAAGATCAAAACTCCATCCGAGTGAATCCCGAGAGTAATAAAATACTTGATGGAATGCTGTTTCATAAGCAGCTAGAGACTTCAACAGGCCAAAGCTTTACACAGCTCAGTGAAGCCATATGCCATATGTCGTCTCTCCGTAGAGGTGCTGAAAAAAAGACAAATCCCCTTAAAAAAAGACTGTAATGCAGTCATCGATTTTACCAACTGCAGAGTCAACCACCTGCTCATTTATTATACTGTATACTGAATTTGTACTGTATTGCATATTTTTGCCTGTCCAATGTAGGAAGGACTGTATCACTGTCTCTGACTATTTAAATTAAACATGCAACATCTGTATTTGAGACAACTGGGAAGGGACTGAACGGTGCGTTCTCAATATGTGGCCCAGTAGCAACGTGTTAATGCAATGTGACTAGTTGAAATTTTAAAAAACTTTCAGGAAATCACTTGTGCCATGGCTATGGCAACTTTGATCTAGTGGAACAAGTATATTAGAACTTGCAGATGCCTTGAGTGTGACGTGTGACGTGACATGTGGCCAGGTATGGTTACCCATACTAGGAATTAGTGCTCTGCATTTAACCCATCCAAAGTGCACACACACAGCAGTGAACACACACCCGGAGCAGTGGGCAGCCATTTATGCTGCGGCGCCCGGGGAGCAGTTGGGGGTTCGGTGCCTTGCTCAAGGGCACCTCAGTCGTGGTATTGAAGGTGGGAGAGAGCGCTGTACATTCACTCCCCCCACCTACAATCCCTGCCGGTACGAGACTCGAACCTGCAACCTTTGGGTTACGAGTCCGACTCTCTAACCATTAGGCCACGACTTCCCCATACAAGGGGAAGTCCACATACAAGTGTATTGCACGGTATTAAAATGGGTGTCATTCATTAACAGCTGGCGCTTTTTGTGCAGTTCACAAACGGCGCTTTCTGGTACAAGTGTAAATTACTAGCAATCACCAACGGCTGGGGCTCAGCACGTTTCACCTGCTGAGACGACGCAAGGCAGCACTTATCCCAATGACCCACAGAGCAGCCAACAGCACGAGACCTGGCTACAATGCGTGAAGGAGGGGAAATGCAAGCGAGAGTGCAAGTAAAGAAGAAAGGAAGAAGTCAACGTGTTATTCATGAGATGGACATAATCTCTCCTCCTGGCACATTATGACTTCAGCTCCGCCATAGAAACTTTAACACCCACCTAAGGGCTGGCTTATTTGAGCTCAACAACAAGCACAAAAATCGATCCAGCTCCAAGTATAATCCTCACTACGACCATAAAGTCAGACACTTTCCCTCCTTCATAAGCAACATGCTCGATTTCCAATCGCTGAACAATGGGTCGGCTTTGGGATGGTGGCCATCGATGGAGCAGTGTACTGGAGAACAGAGAGTCATTTATTCATTTTTAATGATCCCTAAGTAAGATCCCAACCCCTCATTAAAAATACACAGAGGGAACCAGGAGTGTCTCCAAATCCGATCTTCTAATGCAACCTTGATCATGTACTGCCAAATATAGGGCCAGACATCCAATTCCCCTGCCTGGTTATGTAGTCATAATTGGGGGTTTATTGATTTCTAGCCTGTCGTCATGGCTGAGGTGACCTTTTGTCTGAAAATAATTGCTCTATTAGAGTCTTTATAGAGGCTCCTGTTGGGGGCCTCACACTATTATCTGACATAAGAATAACGGGCAGATATGAGCTGACCCTCTTTAGATCTGACAGAGCTGCTATATTCTTCCCAGCATTGAATCAGTTTGTGCAAAGAGAGAGAGAAAGATAGAAAATGAAAGGAATGGCGGCAGAGTGAGAGAACTTCCTACTGATAGCTTGGATGTTAAGTCCCCACCTTAGCGCAGGAAATGTGTGCTTTGCCTTTTATGGGGTCATTGAAGTATTGCAAAGCTACAGTATGTTAGAGGATTACGGATAAATTGGGGGGGTCACCTGAGTGCATGTGTATGTAATCAAACGGCCATTTAGACTAAGCCGTTTAGAATTGAAACCGGGCAGAATGAGAGGGCTTTTGGGGCTTCTGTTCCAGCCACAGTGTTGCTTAAATAATCTTCAGCTTTGGCTTCCTCTACTATGGCTCTTTTTTTTATCTCACCACACAGGTTGGCACACATTAACCACGCCTTTTGGAGGAAAAAAAAAACAAGGCATATTATAGAGATTTCCATTTGCCAGATTCTAATCCTTGGAATTAACAGATGCTATTAATAGATGTTATAACATTTTAAATTGTTATTTTGTACATAACCAATCTCATTTGCATGAGAAGTTGTCACGTGATGAATCTGCATTTTGGCGGACAATAGCCTATTGGTATACTTCTTGCCTGTTGTGTGGCACAAATTAATATTCAGCATTTTTACCACATGCACCAACTGCAGATACTTCTGCACCTAACTAAAAAAAAATGATTAAAAAATGTAAAAATTAGATGAAGATACCACTGTCATGCTCAATGACTTCAAACCCAGACAATCACATAAAGGTGATCCATAGGGTGCACCCATTGTAGCAGCTCAGTGTTCTACATTTATGTCAGTAGGAAGAATAGCTACATTCAAATGCCATTGAGCATTTAACTTAAATCATGCCCAATAGATGTCTGTTTTGAAGCAGTGGGTGAGTAATTCACTCTTTGATTTGCTTAATTAAAGCCTGCTTTGAGATTGTGTTGACAAACATGTTTCTACTGCATTATTTTCAACATGTTTATTGCTAAGTGTAGAACACCAAAAATAGATGTAGTGCAGCCCTTACAAGTAATTTGCATACAATGTATCCGGTAGCCATGACTACTATACACACTTGCTGCTTATCTATATAATCATAGTAAAATTACTTGAATGGTACACAAGGTGTGAATTTGTAGGTTTACAAATTCACCCTCCCTCCCCCTCAAGCTCAAGCTACACCTATGCTTACAGTGTAATTACAGTGTACTTACAAAAGAAAGTATTGAGTAATATTAGGTAACTACATGGACTTAATATGGGTTAAGATTAATAAGTACACAGTGTATACCAGGGTTCCTCAATTAGTTTTCGCCGAGGGCCGAATTCTGCCAACAATACCAAGCCAAGGGCTACTGACCTATATATATATTTTTATTTTATTTATTTTTTATTTTTTTGTTATTATTATTACAATTATTATATTATTGTTGCTTTTGTTAAAATAATCACAAGATGGCCACAAGATGAATATTCAGATTTTTTCCCCAGTAGTCTGTTTTATTCAAACAATTATGAACATTTTTGCATTTAGATACAGAAGAACTTTGCCTGATGAATATTAAAAACAAATGAACAAACAAAAAATCTGGATATTCATGTCTACCATGCAAATCAACTGTTCCTGCTCTTTCCCAGACTGGATCTCTTCTCTCCACTTTCCCTAATTGCAGATTCAAGTATTAGATTTGTCAGTATTAATATTTTTTTGGGGGGATCAAACTGTAACACCGTGTGTCCCAACAAGACACGACACGATAAAAAGTATATTTTCCTTGTAGTTTTTGTCCTAACCACCCGCGACAGCGTCACGTGACAATAAGTGACATGGGATTCTATTTTAGGAACAGTTTTTATTTTCTGCGATGTCGCGGCAGGAACAACATACAAAATATGACAGTGATAATCTCAGGTAATGATTATATGCTTTATTCAATGTTAAAAGTGTCTAATGTGAGTTTGAATATTATTTTGCGTTATCTTTATAGCCATAGTGAAAGCAACAATAGATATTTTACCTAAGGCAAACTTGTACGTTAAAACCGTGAACTCACTGCGAACCAACACGTGTATTCCATAACAAAGATATCAGTCACTCACTCAAAACTATTTGAACATTGTGTCAGACGCGACAGCAAATCATTTGAACGTTGTGTCAGTACGTTATAAATAGAATGAGTCAGCAGTTTACTGTCGGGGATTTGTCATGTCGCGCCGCATCCAAGACAGCATTCACTGATTATAACGAGTTCTTGTATTTTATTGCGCCGCGCCGCTCGCATCCGGTGTAGACACGATGTAAGTTAATGTAGCTTTCTGATGCTGTGTTTGAATTATTTGAAATTAGCGCGGGCCAAACTTTTTTCTCTCACGGGCTGGATGTGGCCCGCGGGCCGCCTATTGAAGAACCCTGGTGTATACACTACCCTTTAAAGGGTTAGATCACCCAAAAATGAAAATTAACCCATGAATTACTCACCCTCAAGGCATCGAAGCGCATCCATGCATAATAAAAAGTGGCTCACACGGCTCCGGGGGGGTGAACAAAGGCCTCCTGTAGCGAATTGATGCTTTTTTTGTAAGAAAAATATCCATATTCAAAACATAGTAATCACTTTAATCTAGCTTGCGCTCACTGTTGTACACGGAAGCAGTTCCGGGCGGATGACGTAGGACGTCGGCGTTGCGCATGCGCCGCTCAGAAGTGACGAATGCGGGAGCGCAGGGGAGAGATCAAAACAAAACAGCGGTCCCGAATTAGAAGTACAAAATGAGGATTTGTAAAGAAGAATGTCGGAGGATTTCGATATAAGCCAAGAGGAGACTGGTTTTCCTTTGCTAAAGTAAGGAAACTTTGCTTCCTTTGCTCCTGAAAACAAACGTTGGCTTTCACAAGACTCACCAGCGCATGCGCAACGCTGACATCTTACGTCATCCTCCCGGAGCTGCTTCCGTGCACAACTGTTGGCGCAAGCTAGATTAAAGTGATTTTTATGTTTTGAATATGGATATTTTTCTTACAAAAATGCATCGATTCGCTACAGGAGGCCTTTGTTCACCTTGGATTAAAGACTGTTTCGTTTATTCCTCGTCTCCATCGTTCCTCGCCATCACAGATTGTGACAGATGGCTTGAGGGTGAGTAAATAATGGGCTAATTTTCATTTTTGGGTGAACTATTCCTTTAAGAAGTGTATTATTCTCAGCAAGGTTGCATTTGTTTTAAATGAATAAATACATAATTAAACTGTATTTGAATACATTTTAAAATGCAATTTATCACTCAGATGGCAAAGCTGAATTTTCAGCAGTCTTCAGTGTCAGAAGACTCTTTAGAAATCTTTCTAATATGCTGATTTGGTGCTTAAGAGATG
>NW_015648510.1:518801-520426 GCF_001515625.1 Sinocyclocheilus rhinocerous
AGTCTTCAGTGTCACATGATCCTTCAGAAATCATTCTGATATGCTGATTTGCTGCTCAGTTATTAGTGGTGCTCAGTAATTAATAATGCTGCTTAATAATGATCCTGATTTTTTTTTTTTTTTTTTTTTTCAGGATTCTCTGATAAATAAGCATTTTTTAAAATAGATTTGTTTTACATTAATTATATAAATGTCTTTACTGTCACCAGTAACAGTGTATCCTTATACCGTGTCCTAACTACACGCGACGCCGAAACATGCGATTTTAAAAGGTGTATGTTCCATGTTAATCAGAGTTTGTTAACTAGCCATGACGGCTACACGCAAAATTTCTATTCTAGATACGGTTTCTATTTCCGCAACGTCTAGGCTGGAACAACATACAAACTATATAACAGTAGATAATCTCAGGTGATTATGTGCTTTATTCAAAGTTAAGCATGTCTAATATGAGTTTGAATATCATTTTGCGTATAGCCATACTGAAAGCAACAATAGATTTTACCTCAGATCTTGAAAATAAATGTAATCAAGTATGTACGTTAAAACTGGGAACTCAATGCAAACTCAATGTTAAAAAATCTGTAAAAAAAGATTTAAAAATCTTTGTTTGTTTTTCTCGTCTATCTATCGTGCCCCTTTCTTTTTCACACTCACGCTAGACCTGGGTGGAACTGAGAGGCTTTTAGCACCCAGTCAACCTCCATGCAAGACTCTCAAAACCATGTACAAAGATCTATGGTTGAATAATTAAACACAAAGATAAAACATACTTTCTTCCACTATCACCTCAATTCATCCTTTATTCTGGTCTAAAAGCATTTCAAAACAAAGGCACAAGAAGTTGGAAAATATGGAAAAATACTGACTGCCTCATCTGAGATGTGTTCACTAGTGGCAATTCAGGACAGCACAAGGTACATTTTTAATCGGTAAAACAACTTCCATGTCATTCAAAAAGGCACAAACAAAAAAATCACATTGACTGTGATAACACCGATCACAGCTCTGTAGCCTGAACCTCATTGATCCTGTTATAGGTGACATTACAACCTTCACTGGATATGAAAAACATAATGTATCATATCTAATTCAAGAACTTCCAAAAGAGCTTTATAAATTGACGTGTGACTGTGACCCCCAGCTCCACTCTCTGCCTCATAGATAGCGGCGTGGTGTTTGAAGTCTGTCACTGAATATGCATTTACAATAATATGTATTAGTATTATTGTCAGGGGTGCACATGCGTTTTTCAGCTTGGTTCTCATAAGCGTACCTGGAAATTTGGTTTGGTCCTCACACTGCAAATGTGCAAGTGTGAACCATTAAATATAACTAATAAAACAAATTTATCAAATAAGCCAGGCTTATTTCAGTTAGTCTGACTCATTGTCAAATGATTTGGTTCCATAAAGCAAATTTAACGGATCAACTTCAGTCACTGTGGCAACGTATGCTGGGGAAACTAACCTGGTCTAAAGCAGGTTAACTGTCAGACTAAGCTGAGTTCCTCTAACACTGACCAATAGGAACACTATTATTTGACTTTTTTTTTTTTTTTTTAACAGTTTCTAGCCAAGCAGAAAGGCTTTCTTGTTTTATGACAGCTGTACCTTTTATAGTCA
>NW_015648510.1:520451-521311 GCF_001515625.1 Sinocyclocheilus rhinocerous
ACATAATGTATCGTATCTAATTCAAGAACTTGCAAAAGAGCTTTATAAATTGACGTGTGACTGTGACCCCCAGCTCCACTCTCTGCCTCATAGATAGCGGCGTGGTGTTTGAAGTCTGTCACTGAATATGCATTTCTGGGCCTTTAAAATTCTGCTTCTTCAAGACTCCGATGTGGCATGCTGGTCAAAACCGAGAGCAAACAGCCGTTCACTAGCCATGATATTTTTTCACCCTTAATGCTGTCTGGGGAGAGGTGTGACAGTGAGATCTCCTATTAGTCTGCCGATTGAGCTCAATATGCTGTGGAAGAAGAGAGAGCGAAAAAAAAAGCTCACGTCTGAGATGCAAGGCTAAAGACTCAGAGCTCCAGAGACAGGCAGCGGCTTCAAAAAAAAAAAAAAAAAAATTTACTGTATTGTTTTATCATTTCAAACCTATCAAAGGTCTTTTGTGAAATATTTTACATGCAAGGTTTGCCCCTGCTATCTTTCCTTAAAAACAATAACACTTACAATACTTTGATATTTTGTCATCTAACGTAATGACATTCAAACATTTCGAAAAAAAAAAAAGCTCACGTCTGAGATGCAAGGCTAAAGACTCAGAGCTCCAGAGACAGGCAGCGGCTTCAAAAAAAAAAAAAAAAGAATTTACTGTATTGTTTTATCATTTCAAACCTATCAAAGGCCTTCTGTGAAATACTTTACATGCAAAGTTTGCCCCTGCTATCTTTCTTTAAAAATAACACTTGCAGTGCTTTGAAACTTTCATCTTTAATCAAAGAAAAAAAAGGGGTTATGGATGTATGATTTTATATATATATATATATATAATTAATTTTTTTCTTTTCTGTCACAAC
>NW_015648510.1:521338-522095 GCF_001515625.1 Sinocyclocheilus rhinocerous
AGCTATAAGAAACACACTAACTCATTTGAGCTTAGTAATTAGTACTGAACTAGCTTCCATTTGATTTACCCATTACAATAGTCCCTTTAGAGTTACCTACTGCTATCATAAAAATACACTTATATGAAGGTTTAAAATTCTACAAAAGGCACATGAACGCGCTTGACAAACAAATACATAGATCACAGATTATTGGTCACTTTCTAAATAATAAAAGTATAGCGCATCCACTAGTAATTATATACAAATAAATAGTTTTTTACAAATATGTTAGATACGATGCATCGCGATACAAATGCCAACTTGTAGCCGATACGCACTTTTTAAACCAATGCATCGCATCGTTAACTTTTTATGCCGATGCACCGAGCGAATCGGGGAATCTTCCCATCCCTAGCGGATAACATGGTTAGTTCGAATAGAAATCTTTACAGTTTGTTGATCTAAAATAGTAATGTGCATTAACAGCTGTCAACCATGTCGGTACGCAAATGAGAGCTCTGAACTTATTTACACAGGGCAGTTTTTATTTTGGTCGCACATGCGTTCCCGATTATTATTTAAAACAAATACCAGTATGTTTTTAATGACCAATGGCAATATCTACAGACCAGCATATATTCAACATTCTATATTGACATAATTCACATAATAATAATAATAATAATAATAATTTGGAAATGATAAAATGCAGAATGACCATGAATATATGCCAATAAAGTAATCTTACAATGACTGAATATTAGCCATTTCAGGA
>NW_015648510.1:522231-537523 GCF_001515625.1 Sinocyclocheilus rhinocerous
TATCAGGGCTCATGTATTCTTTTTTTTTTTTTTTTTTTCACATGAACTTAGATTTTACCATACTATATTTTATATTTTCCATGTTTTTATGCCATGTACAGACAAAATATTGCCAGAACACTGTTCAACAGCGAGCCAGCTGTCTTCTATCCAAAAACACCACTACTGTTCTCCGTAATTCCAAACCCTTTTTCACACCTCAAAGAAGCAATTTAGTTGAGAAATAAAACAAGTAGAGAATTTTCACCCACACCCCTCCAACTTTCAGGAAAAGCTGCTTTAAGTACTTGCATTGTTTGTGTGTATAAAGAGTGAAATAATTGGAAAATATTCCATGTTTCTTTTAGAAAAACAGAATTTATTTATTGACAAAGCTGTGTGTCGAAGCCTCTCTGAACAAAAATAAATAATGGCTCTTCATTGGTGAGTAAGTCCTCCATAGGCACTTATTGGCTTTGAAGAAAGATTTCTGTCTTGGACTATAACCAAACTATAGCTACAAGCTCAATCATAATTCTGGAGTTTCTAAACCGTGCCATTATGAAAATTTTACAAAACCATAACAGTTCTTCTTTACATATTGTCACAGAATATGAAATACGATGCAGTATGATTATAAATGTGACTGCCTACAGTATAAAAAAAGGGCCATTTTCAATCTACATTCCGTAATTCACCTGCATCTGACATCAGCCTGAGGATCTCGCAAACCCGATTACAAACTCAAGAGTTCATTACTGTGCAGCCGGGGAAATTATAGAAAAGAGAAAGACATAGACGACCCCTCCAGCCAGCAGAAAGAAGACCGACCGAGCTCAATTAGAGTCATTATTAGTCATAATGAAGCAGCCAAATGCACACTGGAGACAGCCGTCTGGATCAAACAGCTTCACACCAATGATTGCTGGATCATGATCCACGATAAGCATGGCATTTCAAATGACATTTGTTTGCATTTACACTGTTTGATTGCTGGGCTATGGCTCATATGCTTTTGCGTTTCCTATGCTTTTCCTTTCTAACTGTAACCAGTGTCATTGGTCTGTCCGCAAAGAAAGAGACATCTGAATGACACAACACAATTTTGATGTTTAAAGTTAACATGAAACACCGTTAGCATCCTATTCTGTATTCACCCAAAAATTGGGTACTAAAGGTTGAAAAAAGAAATGAGACTTGGTTTTATCCATTTCAAATTGACTGGATTGTATATGGGAGTTATATACAAATTCAAGCAGGGTGTTGGAGGCATTTAAGAGGCAGACCATGATATTACATTTTGATTAAAAAAAGGTTATGAAAACATTAATTTTGCATGTGCACATGATTTGTGCATAATAGGACAAAGGGCCTGTATTAAGAAAGTAAATGCATTCAGTTTTGATTTTAATTGATTTTAATATAAAATTAAGTGGAGCAAGAATCAATGAGATTAAAGACTTGGTTTTTATTTTTTTTGCGACATCATGGCAGGAACAACATGACCGTGATAATCTCAGGTAATGATAATGTGCTTTATTCAAAGTTAAAAGTGTCTAATGTGAGTTTGAATTAGGGTTGTGTCGGTGAGGAAATTTTCTCACCGGTTAATCGGCGTGTGACAACACCGGTATCACCGCGGGGGCGGGGCGTTCCCTCTTTTCCTAGCTTTCCTTCGCTTTTAAATAGCTTGTAAAAGTGGTGTGCCCATTTTACTTTCACTTTAAAATAGCGGCAATTCGGAGTAAAGCAATTGTTCGTTTTTAGAATATTATTTTGCGTGATCATTATAGCCATAGTGAAAGCAACAATAGATATTTTACCTCAGATTTTGAAAATAAATTAAAGCAAACTTGTACGTTAAAACTGTGAACTCACTGTGAACTAACACGTGTATTCCATAACAAAGATAGTATCAGTCACTCACTCACTCACTCAAAACTGTCCAGTCCATTCACATTTGAATCATATTTTCAGTGTCCACTTTTTTTTTCTTTTCTTCACACTCGCCATGTTTTTGCTGTCACATCATGTCTTCACTGGACGCGACAAAGCATTGCAAATCATTTGAACGTTGTGTCAGTACGTTATAAATAGAACGAACTCAAAACTGTCCAGTCCATTCACATTTGAATCATATTTTCAGTGTCCACTTTTTTTTCTTTTCTTCACACTCGCCATGTTTTTGCTGTCACATCGTATCTACACTGGACGCGACAAAGCATTGCAAATCATTTGAACTTTGTGTCAGAACGTAAATAGAACGAGTCAACAGTTTGCTGTCGGTATTTGTAGTGTCGCGCTTTGCTGCGCCGCATCCAGTGTAGACAGCATCACTGATTATAATGGGTTCTATTGTATTTTGTTGCGTCGCACTGCCCGCGTCCTGTGTAGACACGATGTAAGTTAAAGTCACTTTCTAATGCTGCGTTTGATTTTTCATGCCACATTATTTGAAATTAGCGTGGGCCAAACATTTTTCTCCCACGGGCCGGATGTGGCCTGCGGGTCGCCTATTGAGGAACCCTGGTCTAAACACTCAGGTTACTGAATTTCTGAACTGAACTGAAAGTGATCAAACTCTGCTCATATATAGCGAGCAGAGAAGACGATTTTAGTTGATTTGGAGGCAGTGGGAGGTTTGACAGTTTGCACAGTCAAACACTGCCTGCCAAGATAAGGTTTGATGTGGATTCAAGGCAGAAGCAGTGGATATGACCAGCCAATGGGCTCAACTTCACAGACAGGAAACTGACAGCGGGAGAGAGCAAGCTTACAGACAGAAATGAGCAAACTAAGTTTATTCTATTATCACCTTCTACTTTTGCGGTGATCACTTTTCTTAAAATTATTGGTGAAATTGACTCTCATTTGTATTGCCTGAAGCAGGGCTGGGTGATATAGCCAAAAATATTAAACCTCAATACATTTTAGCCTTTTGATAATCAATATATATTTATATATTTTCCCTGATAGGGTCTAATAGGGTTTTAAACACTTAAACACTAACTGTAAAAATCTAGTTAAAAATAAAGACTATTTCTACACTATTTCACATTACCCTGTTTACCCTGCTTAATTTGGTATCTGTTGCAAAATCAGTACAAATACATATGGTTGCATGAAAATCTGCAGTGGCCATAAATGTTATTCGACCAATAAATCCATGTTACAGCTGATGCTCCACTATGAGATCGGACTCAATCTGAGTTCTGCAGTGAAATAGGAGTGCAGGTCAATAATGTGTGAAAGGATGATGATGATGATGATCAGCAGACCCTCATTCTGTTCAACACAAAGCACTAGCAAGGGCATGCCTCTTATTTATACATAGCCCCAAGAGTCAAGGCTGTCATTTATCCTGTAAAATGAAATCTGCTACAAACAACTACTCTTAGAAAAATCTGATGGGAACACAGAAAGGGCCATCTGGGTATTACAAAATGGATTCAACAACTTATTCAGGGCTTAAAGTGTGGGATTGCCACCTATATTTCCCAATTATAGAGAAAATAAGATCAATAGTTGCTCATTTCCGTAAAAATATTACCGTAATTGCTCTTGTATTATATCTATGGTGGAGAAATCTTTTTAAATGCCTTTCTAAAGCATCGACATCAACTACATATTTTAAAGACATGGATCCCAATTTTATTCCAGTTGTACAATTATATCGCTCACTGCAGAGTGAATATTATTAAACGGATAGTTCCAGCTGTAAAATCCGGTATGAATCATGTTCAAAGACATTATGCATACCTGCATCCCCACACCCATCAAATTTCGAGTGTATTAATATATCAAGTTGCTTTGAGCATCACATACCCCGATGATTAATACCCACAGACACAAACATAATCAAAGAGGCATGTGTGAGCAAACAGACTTCATAAGGTGACAGAATCATGCCTAAGAGTTTTTTTTACTCTTTTCCCACCATTTATTCTGTCCCCGAAGGTCCACATTTAATAACACATTTTCTCTTTTCTACTCAAATTTCAATCTTTGTGTAATGGATTGGCAATTAGCATGAATGAATAGACAGACTGTTGAAAGCATCCCTTCAGCATCGCTCTTGATTGATGGCCCACATTTATTTACAGAGAAAAATAACACTTTTTCTACAATTTTCAAAGAGTGAAAAATACAGCTAAGGGACCATCAATATCTTTTTAAAATTCTGTATAGTTCAGAAAACTGTCTCAAACATTTCAGACAAATACTGTTAAATAATGATCACATAAACAGTGTCACTAGTTAGTCTGACTTGAATCTGAACTTTAAAAAATGTTGGCTCATTTTAACAGCTGAGAGAAAGCAGAATATCTTCATTATTATTGGCCATTAACCACCATTTGTTGCACTATTCAAAACCCAAATTATTAACAAAAAGTATGTCATTATTAACAGATTATCAATCCACGAACATTAAAAAAATCTATGAAAATGTCATATATATATAGTTCAGTTATTTTAATATAGTGCAATAGACAGGAGTTGCATTCAATAGACAGGAGTTTACATTACTTTTAACATGGCACACAATCTTTAAAAGCAACACTCTTGCCAGGACACTCAACAAACTGGACAATATGTGAAAACAAGGATTACGAAACACTCTCAACTCCATTTAACAGTCTTTACTATACTTTACTATATTTAAACCCATTCCACAGATTTCCCCTAAGACCAGTGCAGAGTAGGGCTGTCGCGGTGAGGGAATTTCCCTTGCGGTAATTGAGTGGCTCAATAGCGCGGTATTATCGACATGCATATACATACATACATACACACACACACACACACACACACACACATATATATATATATATATATATACATATATATGTATATATGTATATCATTTGTGTGTGTATGTGTTACGATATAACTAACGAGGTCATATTCAGAAGACAATGAAACCAAAACCAAATAGCGTTGAAACATGAAGTGAAGTAAACAGAAGAGAATGACAAAATAACGGAGCCTTTCTATTGATATTTCCACCTGCGCGCATTCTAGACGGGCTGACAGTCAGTGCAGTTATAGTGTTGCGCCACAAGGTGGTGGAAAGGGACTGTCATTCAACTACACGTTCAAAAACGTTGATTCATTCATTCAAAGAGACGTAATGAAACACGCTATTGAATTTTAAATTTGAGCGCCACTTTAGAAGGCTCAGCTGACCAGCTATGCGTGGATGTTAAGACAGAGATTTCGCTTTCCTTGGACATGACAACCTATTTTCACAAATATAAGTTATATGACTCAGCCTGGAGGAAAGACGCAAGTAATCGCACGCGCTCCGTAGATCTCTCTCTCTCATTCACTGTCTGTTTAGACTTGTTAAGTGCAAATCTACGGAGCCTCTGTACAAATCAGCATGGTACACATTATGTTATCATTACTAACTTGTTTAATATTCAGTCCACATACATGAAGTGTAAAACGAGAAGGGCATAACCTTACGAAAAAAGAAAACACTAAATTAGTAAATATTTAATGAGTATGAAATAGGGGTTGCATAGATTAGTTGAGTAGTCGACTACTTCAACTACTAGTCGGCATCATCAAAAGCTATTGAGTAGGCCTACTCGAGTGTGTACAGCGGGCATGTAATGAATACCAATTACTTCCAGGCCCAGTTTTATGGGGGTGCTAGTGTAACCCCTCTACTCGACCTGCTCTGACAGGGACTCGATTAAGCGTTTTCAGCATGGGGGCGGGCACGCTAACAAGGACGCTAAAGACTGCAGCCTCTAGTGTCAGTCACTAGTTCACCTCTTGAGATCAGGGGAGTGAGGTTTACCTGCACAGTTCTTACTAGCTGGCCTCTGTTACAGTCACCACCCTAAACCTCACTCACAGGGTCACGGCACCAATACACATGACCAGCTCTAAGTGGGATTTAAACGGCCATTTCCAGCACGGGGCATACCACGACCAAGGACAGCATGTGTCAGGAGGACAATGGCGAATAGTGAATAGACTATGTACATTGTGTTCTATTATAAACTATTTCAAACCAGCTAAGTGAAGATCTAAGTGATGTGAATACAAATCGGTTATTGCATATATATCTTTTTTGACGTCAAAGATGTGGATGTTATGGTTACAATGTTGCACACCAGCATTAAAAAAATGTTGCCAGCCACCGCCAGCATTTTTGATCATTTTCACAAAACTTTCATAATATTTTCTTGTATGAATACCTGAGCATATTTTAAAAGAAAGAACAGAGCCTCTGCTAAAATCAACAATTAAAAAAAATAATAATAATTTTAAATCAACATTTGATTATGGGTACGTTTCATTAATATACTCTTGTTGACAAACTATTTTTTTAATAGTAACATAAATCACCAGTATTCAAGTAACTCAGGTAATGTTTTGACAAGTAAAAGACTAGCAGAAATTAGCAGTCATGCAATCGCTAGTATGAACAAATACCTGTTAAGCACTACATGTATAAGGCTCTAATAAAACCATCATAATATCCCCCCCGCCCTTCTAAGCTATTCTTCAAAAACTGCTCCAATGATTACTGTGATGAGTGTGAGCAATACTCCCAACCTTCTAATAACACAATCTCTTCTGCCCACAAATCTGAGACTACACTCAACACATGCTGCTAGAAATGTAAGAACACTATGCCATTTGATTTGGCAGCCAGCAAAGACATGAAATGACAAAGGATAAGAGAGAGAAAAAGAGAGGAATCCAGTTTTTTTTTTTAATCTCATCTAAGCTTTACCAGTAGCTCTGCCTGTCTGGTAAAAAGTAGCTGTTGTTGGGCAGAGGGCAATGCCCATGATGCATTGCACTGATGACCAGATTCCAATCTATTGTCTCATCAAAGTGTAGAACCCAAAGGCTCTTTTGATCATAACTGCAGCAGGGACAAACATTCCCTCAAAACAGAGTGTGCTAAAAAAGCTTCACAATCCTCTCTTATCCTTGATCCGTGGACACTGAAAAGCTAAAAAAAAAAGAAGAAAAAAAAAGAGAGGAAAGCAATCCTGATAATTTCCACCAAATGTCCCCTTAAATGCTGTAATTATCTCCATCTGTGCCATTTCAGAGCTGTTTTGTTGAGGCCATGAACGTACAGGAAAATGAATCTGAAGAAGCTTTGGGTTACGCATGCACAATGGAATAGTAAATCCAGTCATCTTAAAGTAAAAGTCAGGTTAATAATCAATAAATGACATCTGTGGCATTCTGTTGATTACCACAGAAAATTATTTCAACCCATCTCTCAGTTGTAACAACACATAAAAAGACACGAAGTTCATGAGGGTTTATACACGGGAATGTGCAGGTAGTTAAAAAGTAATTTGTATATCACAGGTCTGCCAGGTGAACTGCCAAAATGTTTAAAAAAAAAGTTAGACTAAAAAATTAGGGCCAGATTTACTAACAGCTTGCGCCATTGCAAACTGTCTTTTGGCGTTAAAATAGTACTGCTGGGATTTACTAAAAACGCACAGTGAAGAAATAGCGCTGAAAAGGCATGGACACAGTTATTTTTGCATCTGACCTTATTGAATATGCATTTGTAGGAGTTTCCCTTTCAGACGTAAAATTTATGGGAGGAGAGTATTCAAATAAATCACGCAACACGATTTACTAACGTTTGCGCTTGTCAAATTACTGGTATTATTTAACGCCATTTTTTAACGCCCAAAAAAGCATGTCTTAAAGCAGGCGGTAATTTGCCCTGCTCTTGGTAGATTGCGATGTCATTATGGAAATGATTTGGCAGTGTCTGTGTTATTTAATGTGCGCAACACATTTTCACGCAGA
Organism: Sinocyclocheilus rhinocerous; assembly: GCF_001515625.1. Lineage (NCBI taxonomy): Eukaryota > Metazoa > Chordata > Actinopteri > Cypriniformes > Cyprinidae > Sinocyclocheilus > Sinocyclocheilus rhinocerous. The sequence continues at coordinate 530,017 of NW_015648510.1, forward strand.
ATTTTCCCCTCCCAACGGCACTTTTATAGAATTGTGCTTTAACGCTAATTTGCCCTGTTTAGTAAATCTGGTCCTTAATGTTGAAAAAATGCACATTGTGTGTCAACTATCTGTGCATGCAAATATTAAACCAAGTACATAAATTTGCTCAATGTAAGTACTATAACACGTTTTATCACAGTTGTTAACGGATATATTGTTTAGGACTTGTAGTACTCTCAAAATAGTGTGTAATTTAAAGTCTATTCCAGTTCATTGTTTTGCCCCAAACGTCCAGTGTTATTGTTAACTAAATAAAATTATATATATTTTTTTTTATTAATTGCAATAAAGCTGAAAAAAATATTTGATGAAGCTTAGACCTAAAAAACTTTCATTGGAAATGCTAACTGAAATAAAAGCTGTAGTACTAAAATTACTGAAACAAACAAACATTAATTAAAATAGATCACAGATCAACAGAGCTAAACACAACTAAACGCATGAAAAACACATATGAGAATTTTTATACAAGCCTAAACAAATCTATGAGTGACAGATACAGAGAGTTTGTGTAAATAAATCAGGCTAGGCTCTCTGAGGATAGTGGATCAGTCTTGAGTCAACATATGGGCACTAATACCAAGCCTCGCTCTGAAGGGTAGGAGCTGCCCCAGGAGAGAAGGCACACGCACCCTGCCAAACACACGTCCCACTGTCTGCTCCTTCTGTTCATTACAGAACAGCCTGACAGTAACAGAGCTTGCAAGAAACCCTGAGTCATGCATGCAAGTTCTTCTACACATCTACCCCAGTTTTCACTGACAAAGGCAAAAGTAGTACAACAAAACAAGTATGAAGATATTCTGGCCTGACATCCACATCCCAAAAAGACCTTATTAAAATATAGGACTGAAAAATATCTGCAAACATAAACAGAGGTCTGTCATGCAAAGTTGCACTCTCTTGGTTTTATGGAATCCAATTATCCAATTACGCCCTTGAGGGAAGCTGGCATTTCGAAATAAATGCCATCTAAATGAATCCACACCTCCTGGATAACTAAACAGCCTGTTGATTGTCATTATTTAAACACGCATTCAAAACATTCTGGTGACATTTTAGCAGCCAGTACAATTGAGACTGCGTGCCACATTAATTGCTAGGGAGGCACCAATCAGGATTTTATGTCCACTTATATTTAAGCTCTCCGCTTATGGTCACTGTTAACTGCTAATACTGAAGCTGTCCAATTTTTGTTGATAAAAATACTTTAGGTTGGTTACATGATAACCATAATGAGCAAATTAAAACAAAATAAAATAAATAAGAACCTTATTAAAAAAGAAGAGAAAATCATCCATATGTGCTTCAGGACAATGAGAAAACAGCATACAGGGGTTAATGTCAAAGTGATATTATATAATCAGTACAGTAGGTGTAAATAAACTTCAGGGTTTTTTTAATTGATTCATTTTTATTTAATTATTATTTCTCATACTATATATTTATTTCATGATTTGTTTTATACAGTAAATAATGTATATGTAATTATGTTATTAACAAATACACTCCCTGCCTTTTCATTTAGTTCCTCTTTTATTTGTTGTTCAATGATTAGAACACTCTGTGAGGGAGAGCTGAGAAGAGAGTGGAGGGAGAGCATGTGTGAGACTGAACAGCTGCTGCCGTTAATGCCATTTGCTATAATAATCACACTGGTGATGACGTGAAAGTAATATGGGAGTCTTAAAGGGCCTGTGTCGTCAAGATGTAATTGGTTTATGTGATTGGTCAAGGTTAGGCCACAGACTGCGTACATACTTCCTATTAGCAGCCAATCAATAAGAACATCCTTCTTAATCACCTACTTCGTAATCAGGTATGTTAAAGGGATAGTTCACCCAAAAATGAAAATTATGTCATTAATTCCTCACCCTCATGTCGTTCCAAACCCGCAAGACCTTCATTCATCTCCAGAACACAAATTAAAATATTTTTTGATGAAATCCGCTGGCTTTTTGACCATGAATAGACAGCAACGTAACTACCACATCCAAGGCCCAGAAAGTTAAAAAAGTCCATGTGACATCAGTGGTTCAACCTTAATTTTATAAAGCTACGAGAATACTTTTTGTGTGCAAAGAAAACAAAAATAACGACTTTATTCAACTTTTTTTTTCTTCTGTGTCAGTCTTCGACACTCATTCACAAGAGTACCACGACGATGCAGGAGCCGGTATAAAGTCGTTATTTTTGTTTTCTTTGCACACAAAAAGTATTCTCGTAGCTTCATAAAATTAAGGTTGAACCACTGATGTCACATAAACTAGTTTAACAATGTCCTTGCTACCTTTCTGGGCCTTGAACATTGTGATTTTAATTTCATCAAAAATATCTTAATTTGTGTTCCAAAGATGAACCTTCTGGTCTTATGGGTTTGGAACAACATGAAAGTGAGTAATTAATGACAGAATTTTCATTTTTGGGTGAACTATGCCTTTTAATGTACGGTCACATTAACACAATTTTTGGGCAAAAAGGTTCATTATAAACAGGGTAGTCATGTATGAAGAATAGCTCACATGAAAGTCACAAATATATGGATTCTTGTTGAAATTAATATATATATATATATTACATTTTCTTACAATAATTAAATATTCTTATAATAATTAAATTAATTATATGGAAACACATGATAACATCAGATTATAAACATCAAATCCAAAGGAAGTTAAAACATATCCAGTGTGTATAAATATTGCATAAAGGAACAGTACACCCAAAAACAAAAATTCTGTCATTTATCATAATTTATCATCACTCTCAAGTTGCTTCAAACCTGTATGAATTTCTTTCTTCTTCTAAACACAAAAGAAAATATTTTGAAGAATCTGGGCAACCAAACAGCCCTTTCTGGTCCCCACTGACTTCCACAGATTATTTCCCCCTCATACTATGGTAGTCTTCAGGGACCAACAACTGTGTACCCACATTCTTCAAAATATCTTCTTTCGTGTTCAACAGAAGAAAGAAAGTCATACAGGTTCATGGGTGAGTAAATGATGACAACATTTTCATTTTTGGGTGAACTATTCCTTTTAAAAGTTTTTCTTGAGAGACGGAGTTGCCTTATAAATGAACTTATCCAAGACTATAAAGACATTTTGCACACTTCACAAAACAGCAAAAATGGTTTGTACACCTACATTTGTTTTTGCAATTGATATGAAACAGACTCAAACCCATCACTTCTGGACACCAGCACCACTTGGCTGTATGCTCATAAAACCTCATAAAAGACATTTTGCTGAGATTTAGAAAAATCCGCCTGTCACCTCAAAGTGACGCACTATTATAATCTTATTTCGTCCTACCATTTGCACCACCGCCCAATGGCAGCTGGCATTTGTCTTGTGAGTGATGGTGATTTTGCGGGTTTATGAATTTAAGGAAATAAATGGTCACTCACACACAAGGCTCGAGTGGGACAGGGGCTGCTTGTGTGTGTGTGAGAGTATGAGTTGTTGGATAAATGCACCCATGAGTGTGTGTTTGTGTTTGTGTGTGTGATTTATAGGCTGAAACTGCCTTGCTCCGCAGCAGTGCCAGGAGATCGTACCCCGTCTCTGCCTATACATCAGTGCGATCTGCAACACATTACTAGATAATTGGATCCATCTTTTGGCCGCAGACAATCATGTGGGGGAATGAATTTATGTGTTTATGATTATGTGTTTAAAATATCTACAGTATAGCTTCTGGGTCTGTTTACTATTCTTTAAATCCTCACAATAACAATAATAATATGAATTTAAGGAAATAAATGGTCACTCACACACAAGGCTCGAGTGGGACAGGGGCTGCTTGTGTGTGTGTGTGAGTATGAGTTGTTGGATAAATGCACCCATGAGTGTGTGTTTGTGTTTGTGTGTGTGATTATAGGCTGAAACTGCCTTGCTCCGCAGCAGTGCCAGGAGATCGTACCCCGTCTCTGCCTATACATCAGTGCGATCTGCAACACATTACTAGATAATTGGATCCATCTTTTGGCCGCAGACAATCATGTGGGCGAATGAATTTATGTGTTTATGATTATGTGTTTAAAATATCTACAGTATAGCTTCTGGGTCTGTTTACTATTCTTTAAATCCTCACAATAACAATAATAATGTAGTCCGAGACATGGCCTGGCCAGTTGTGCACATTTTCTGAGGTTGGTAAAAGCGATAAAAGGTATCTCTTCTATGTCTGTCCAAGGTTTTGTCCTAAGCAGCCACAACATGACAAGGTTTCTATATTGCTGCATTGCCTCAGGTAGCCTGGTCCAATTTACTGGACCAAAGTAGTGCTTCTACAGAAACATCAAACATGGACAAGAAGAGGCTGATCGCGTAGGTAAGGCATAAGGCTCACTGTAAAAAAAAAAAGTCCGTAAAATTTATGGTAAAAAAACGGCAGCTGTGGTTGCCGGAATTTTACCGATCTTTTACCATTAAATTCACGGTCATTTTTTACAGTGATAACTCAAAATTAGCATGAAGCATCACGTAAATCATGAAAATTTATTTTCTTCGTTTTATGCTCATCAGTTGCAGGGCCGTGCATTTAATGGGAGCCCAACAACAGTTTTGGGGTGCACTTTCCAAATACATCCTTAACCAACTATGGTTGCAAGTTGTATCATTCAATGACTCTGTGTTTCTCAAGACCATCGTTCCAACGAACATTCACAAACTGCATCGCAAAACTGTGTTGTGAGAACCACAGCTCTCGACCTGTGGTTAGAAGCATATAGTTTCTTGACGTGAACTTAGGTACATTCAGCACAATATTTAACTTTTACTGCATAAATATACAAATTGCACTCTATGTCTGGTAAAATGTCAAAAGAATGAAAGCAGCATTTCTAAAGGTTGCGCAGATGTTAATGTGCTCTAGCACCCCGGGGGAACCACGGAATATGGCGTAAGAGGGAACCTGCCTTTTAGATAAACAACATTTGAAAAAGCAAAACAGTGGAGAACAGAAATAGTAGTCCTCATAAACAGTATTTATTTACAGCAATAATCTGACATTAATTTGTTCTCAAACCAATTAATTAGCTGAAGTTATTACTCCACCACCTGCACGATATCCTTAATGACAGTCCAACATTATTGAACCAACATGGTTCGAATGACTGATGTGCGAAAGAGTCACTATGGTTTAGGGAAACAGTCGTGACTAGCTTATTTTCCTCAATGAAGCATTGTTTAGTAGTTAATCAGCAAGCTACGTTGCTGTATAGGAAATATGCCCCTGATTGGCTTTGTTTTGTGACACATTTTTGGATTCACTGTGGACAGACAAATTATTCGACACTGGAATCTTCTTGTATCTTACATACTTCATCTTACAGTTCAAGAAAAATATGATTCTGTCAGCATGTTCAGATCTGTATGTGAACATGCTCAAAGGCATCATTGATAAATGGTTAAAGACTTTGCTGCTGCATCACTCCCGTTCACACAGGAACATTAGCAGCTTTCTCCCTCTATCCTCAAAATAATATTACTTCTCCATTAAACCGCACTGTAAGTAGAAATAAAACAATATGGCAGCATAAGAAACAGTCTGTTTCTGCACGTCATTATTATGGCAGTCAATCAATGCTGCATTCTAAATTAATCAATTAAATGTCAATTAGTCACATATCAATATTTGCCGAAAAAGCCCCGAAAATAAATATGAAGAAATGAAAGAGATTACACTCTTCTGGCAGACAAATAAAACAGATAGAAAAAAAGATGTAGAAGTCAATATATTGTTTGTTTTACTCCTGTATCATTGAACATATGTTCAGCACAGGCCTCACAGTAATCTATTTTACAATCAATTTAGTCAATCTGTTCAAGACTTACAGCAAACAGGACATGTTCTTGTATTCAGCCTCTTGTATTCACCTTTGGCTGTTCCATTGTGTTTTATCATTATCAGCATCTAGCGACATGAGTTAAGACACTGTCAACTAAAAAGTTGTTTAAGCTGTAATTCCGCTAGCTGATTTTGAACACAAGAATATCTGACCATAGACTCACAAAAACACGAAGGGTGTACTTCAAGCTTGAACTGCTCCAATGGTGGGAAAATCCATTATACGATCTACCTACAGGTCATGGGACATGATTACATGCTGTTGTTTTATTGCATTCTTTTAGAACTGCCACTACATTAACATGTTAAATTGACAGGCCTAATCATTATGGTTATGTTTAAACTTTACGCATACTGCATGACTTTTAATGTAAATCTCAACTTTGCTCTTGGGTGAATAGTGCCTTTGGGAAAACAGTGGAAGAACAGAAGATCTACCGTTCCTGTTGTCAAAGTTTGCCTGCCCTTGACATGTTCACCTGCCTTCGCTCTCTGCTGTCTCTAGCGGGGCTCCCACCTTTCACACTGCTTTTCCTGCACTGCACTTTGTTCCTGTCAGTATTGCCTGTGGCTGTTTCTGTACCTGCTTCCACTCTTTCTCTCTTGAAATCAAGCACCGACATTCACTGTTGGGGTAGTCAAGCTAATCTTTTGAAAAAAAAAGAGGGAAGTAATGTGATTTAAGCAGTTCACACTGGGAAAGAAGAAATATTATAATTTCAAAACTACATTGTGGCAAATATGATCTCTGGTCATCATCATTAGGTATATATTTTTTTGTCATTAATATTTGTTTTATTACTATGAGGAGTTCTGTTTTCTTTTTTTAATGACAGGAAACAGACAATATGTGAGGGACACAGGGGAAAATATAATAATAATAATAATACTAATAAATAAAAATAATTTAAAAATAATTCTGACAATATGATATCATTAACAGTCATTTAATTAATAGTGTATCAGCTATCTTGGTAATGTTAGGAAAGGAAATTTACTTTAAGAATCTTTCCAATCAAAAGTAATGTGAAAATCAGAATAAACAGCTTATCAGACTTATTATATGCACGTATGAATATGAACTTCCAGCTGACTGAAGCTGATAACTTCAACCGGTAGGCTACTTTAAACTGTGCAGTTAGTAATCGCCACGTTCTCCTTGAAGAGTTAATGGTCAGAAATCTTCTGTCAATAATTTCTGGGGCTTACATAAAACATTTAAGACAATTCAGCAGATAGAACTGATACTTTTTTTCGGACAGATTTACAAATCACCTCACGTTCAGCTAAAGCAATTTACCTCTTGAAATTAATAAAGTATCTATATCTCTCTGCAGTAAAAATAAATAAATACATAAATAAAAATATATCACTTCAGTACCTGATCTTGCTGTTGAGCTGCTTTGGTCGATATATTTGACTCCTTTGCTGTGGTCATGATAACAAATTAAACAAATTACCAAGAGACATTCAGTTTGTGACGAGACCGCTGACGGTTACACAGAGGAGAGAAGGTGCTGAAGGTGCTGAAGTAGAAATGCAGCAAAATCCCAGTGAGACGTGAGATTTGATCTCTAGAGTCGTTCTTCAGAGGATTGATGTGCCCCTA
>NW_015648510.1:538864-541090 GCF_001515625.1 Sinocyclocheilus rhinocerous
CGGGGCTCCCACCTTTCACACTGCTTTTCCTGCACTGCACTTTGTTCCTGTCAGTATTGCCTGTGGCTGTTTCTGTACCTGCTTCCACTCTTTCTCTCTTGAAATCAAGCACCGACATTCACTGTTGGGGTAGTCAAGCTAATCTTTTGAAAAAAAAGAGGGAAGTAATGTGATTTAAGCAGTTCACACTGGGAAAGAAGAAATATTATAATTTCAAAACTACATTGTGGCAAATATGATCTCTGGTCATCATCATTAGGTATATATTTTTTTGTCATTAATATTTGTTTTATTACTATGAGGAGTTCTGTTTTCTTTTTTTAATGACAGGAAACAGACAATATGTGAGGGACACAGGGGAAAATATAATAATAATAATACTAATAAATAAAAATAATTTAAAAATAATTCTGACAATATGATATCATTAACAGTCATTTAATTAATAGTGTATCAGCTATCTTGGTAATGTTAGGAAAGGAAATTTACTTTAAGAATCTTTCCAATCAAAAGTAATGTGAAAATCAGAATAAACAGCTTATCAGACTTATTATATGCACGTATGAATATGAACTTCCAGCTGACTGAAGCTGATAACTTCAACCGGTAGGCTACTTTAAACTGTGCAGTTAGTAATCGCCACGTTCTCCTTGAAGAGTTAATGGTCAGAAATCTTCTGTCAATAATTTCTGGGGCTTACATAAAACATTTAAGACAATTCAGCAGATAGAACTGATACTTTTTTTCGGACAGATTTACAAATCACCTCACGTTCAGCTAAAGCAATTTACCTCTTGAAATTAATAAAGTATCTATATCTCTCTGCAATAAAAATAAATAAATACATAAATAAAAATATATCACTTCAGTACCTGATCTTGCTGTTGAGCTGCTTTGGTCGATATATTTGACTCCTTTGCTGTGGTCATTATAACAAATTACCACAGACAGCAAGAGACATTCAGTTTGTGACGAGACCGCTGACGGTTACACAGAGGAGAGAAGGTGCTGAAGTGAAAACGGTAGAAATGCAGCAAAATCCCAGTGAGACGTGAGATTTGATCTCTAGAGTCGTTCTTCAGAGGATTGATGTGCCACTATTGCTAAATTACACAGAGAAAGAGAGAGAGAGAAGTGAAAGAAAAACGGACACAGAGAACAGCGATCACAGCCTGGAAACCGACACCGGTAGACTACGAGAGCAGCGCACACGAGCTTTTCTCATCCCCCTTCACGCGCTTGCCGCCTTTTTCACCCCCGCCTCCGTGCACCAAGTGCGCACACACGCGCGTGACTGCCGCCGTTTCACCTTCTGCCTGGAGCTAGCAAACGAAAAAATGTGGTAAGTGTGTGCATACTTGAGTTTTCTTTTTTTCTTTTCCCTGTTCGTATATGACGGTATGTCATTATATTACATAATTTACATTAATGTATAAGGTTGCACGGACACCGGTTAAATGTGTTTTATAGCTGTTCTAGCTATATAATTTGTAAAGTGTATTACAAATATGAAGCAATATGTTTTCATTTCGCAACTGTAAGGATCAGCTTATAGTCTTCCACAGTCATTGCGGCCATTATTGAACCTTAACTGATTCTTGTAGATAATCCGTTCAAACTGTGACATTTTGTCTCACTTTTTGATTTTTTTCCCCCCACTTCATAACAACATATACTTATGATCTGTGGGTAAACAATGTTTAGAGATAATGTCAAAGGAATTAAACTGATAGGATTCAGTGTGTCCTTAACATTCAACACGCATATAGTACAACAGCAGTGACACTCCAAACACTTACAAGTAGCTTTGAAAGTAGCTCAACTGCTTTCATCATGACAATGTAGCTTTTACAGTAACAAGCTACTTTTCCAACGATTAGCGGTATAGTGCAACAATTGTTTTTAATGTCAAATTTGTATTACCTTACTGCCGAGCAAGAGATAAACAACCACAATGTCAGCTCTCTTTAGCACTGGTAAGTCTGATTCATTTGTGAATCGGTTCATCCTAAACCGTCCTCTTTCCCTCATATGTAGGCCGTTTCTCAAACAGAAGGCATCCTCCGGAGGTAGCATTTGCAGGCTGCATACGTCATCAAGCCTGGTTTATTTCAGTTAACTGAGCATTATATTCGCGAGTCATAAGCATATTACAACAATTTACACTTAACTAAGAATAATGGTCAAATGTATAACGGATAATATTCAAAAATAAGATCTTCTTTA